>NW_017068604.1:0-250 GCF_001483705.2 Eufriesea mexicana | reverse complement strand
ACTAGTAGGCTCGGAACGAAACGCATCCTCTCTTTTCCTTTCGTCCCTTCTAGCACCACCACATTACCAAGGATACTTGCCGCACCAACCGACTTTAGCAACCGTATGGGAAACTACCGATCTTTAACCATTTGAGTCCCAGAGGCTTTTAAAAGAACACGGTCGAGATACTCCAAACAGCGCGATGGCGCTTGTTTTAATCGAGTGCGAAGAAACTCAAAGGCGCGATAGAGCTTGTTTAATTTTATGT
>NW_017068603.1:0-250 GCF_001483705.2 Eufriesea mexicana | reverse complement strand
TGGAGAAATGATACCTCTATCAAATAACGAAATATCATCAACACTGTCTTCTGTCAAGATACCGTACACTACTATCTCTCCAATCTTCCAAATCGCCTAATCAGAAATGTCCAGAATCAAGGAGGAAAATAGAAAGAAAATCGTAAAATTTTCTCAATTTCCTTTATTTTCCGAAGAACAATACATGTACCAAATATTCAAAAACAATTAACATTATCTTCTCTCAAGATACCGTACTCCATTCCCTCTC
>NW_017068602.1:0-250 GCF_001483705.2 Eufriesea mexicana | reverse complement strand
TCGCGACACGTTAGGTTCAGGTGGGTTTTATTCGGTTATACTAAGCTTCGATAGATTAGGATACTTCTGCTACGGGTTTTGTGTCATACTCTGCCATTGTGTGGATTTCTACACTCTACGCTGCTCTACAATTATCTGCCCGACTATGGGGAGGCCAGCAATAGTAGTCTGGGCCCGTTTGTTTCAATTAGGCTACGTTTGGTTTAGTTACGTTCGTTTGGGTTAGGTATGGGTATGTTCCACTTTCCTG
>NW_017068601.1:0-249 GCF_001483705.2 Eufriesea mexicana | reverse complement strand
CGATATTAGTCGAAAATGTCAATAAAATTGAATTTAACACGAAGATTCTTTAGCGTTGCAATGCCCATAGCACGCCAATAGATTCTTTCCTCCTTATATATGTATGAAAGTTAGCTCACCAAGATGTTATTCGAAAATGCCAAAAAATTTCAATTTTGGCAAGCACATTCTATATCATCGAAATGGCCATAGCACGCCAATTGAATCTTTGATCCTTATTTATGCAAGAAAGGTGGCTCACCACGATAT
>NW_017068600.1:0-250 GCF_001483705.2 Eufriesea mexicana | reverse complement strand
AGTGTAACCTTGACTTTTGTGCTTTACACAATTGTTCTGTGGATTCCTGCCCTCTACTGTGCTGTACTCTAACCTGTTAGGCCCTAGGTGGCCAGCGATAGTGGTCGCGGTACGTTATGTTGAGCTTCGCTACGTTAGGTTATGTTCAGTTAGTTTGGTTAGGTTTCAACATCTTTGACCCTTATGGTGTACCCTGCGATTCTATAGATTTGTGCGCCCTACTCTCCTCTAATATGTGCTACTTGGCCCT
>NW_017068599.1:0-250 GCF_001483705.2 Eufriesea mexicana | reverse complement strand
CAGATATGAATACCAAGCGATTAATTCGTTCATTAGTTTCGCTAAACCGTGAGAAATAAAATTGCTCGTATCTTTCAGTCGGAATTCTATCAGTAGGAACAGAAAAGCGAAGAGAAAATACGAAAGACGAGAAGTAACGGAAAACTTTAAAATTTCGTTAAACGAAAAGATACTTGACTAATGGACACGAATATGCAACAATTAATTCGTTTATTAATTATTTTGAAAGTACGAGAAACAAAAGTGGTGG
>NW_017068598.1:0-249 GCF_001483705.2 Eufriesea mexicana | reverse complement strand
GACTTATTCTCTTGCAAGTAGATGGCTATACCTGCCTTTGGTTGAATGCGTTTGGCGACCTATACACCAAGCTATAACAGATTATAGATTTTGAAAAAACATATTCTCTGGCAAGCAGGTGGTCGAACTTGCCATGGGATTGAAGGCGTTAAGCGATCTATTCACCAAACTATGGGAGCTTATGTGTTTTGAATAGACTTATTCTCTGGCAAGTAGATGGCTATACCCGCCTTTGGTTGAATGCGTTAG
>NW_017068597.1:0-250 GCF_001483705.2 Eufriesea mexicana | reverse complement strand
CCGCCGAATAGCAGTGTATAGCACAAGCATCAAGGCTATCCTAATCTTACTTAGCATAACCTAACAAAAACCTTACGTAACATAGCACAATGGAACGTGCCGCCACCGCTATTCCTGGCTTACCCGGAGAAAGGCTGAGTGCGATAGCGCACAAAAGGGCGCAGAAGTCCATGGAATTTAAGTGCGTAGCACAAAAGTCGCAGCTATCCCAGCCTAACCCAACACAGCCTAACACTATCAAACGTAACTA
>NW_017068596.1:0-250 GCF_001483705.2 Eufriesea mexicana | reverse complement strand
TAGCACGCCAATAGAATCATTACTCCTTATTTGTGCAAGAAAATTACGTCACCACGATGTTAGTCGAAAATGTCCATAAAATTGAATTTTCCAGGCAGATTCTAGATCATTGCCATGGCTATGGTACGCCAGTAGGACCTTTCCTCCTCATTTATGCAAGAAAGTTAGCTAACGACGATATCAGTCACAAATGTCAATAAAATTGAATCTTCCTGGCAGATTCTTTAGCATTGCAATGGCCATAGCGCTC
>NW_017068595.1:0-250 GCF_001483705.2 Eufriesea mexicana | reverse complement strand
GTCTTTGAATTACTATTTTTCTCTAACGACAAAATCGTCGTATAATCGAGTATAAAAAGTTAAAGTTCCAAGATACTCCATTGCTCTATAATCTCATATGTAAATTGTAAAAGAAATCGAAGCTGGCGAAGTTAACACGATCAATTTATTTCGAGCCAATGAAAAGGATTGAGAAATGATCGTTGGGTCAAGTTAGCAATTTTGGAGGGAAATTTAAAAATTGGAAGCAACCTTAAACGCTTCAGCAATC
>NW_017068594.1:0-249 GCF_001483705.2 Eufriesea mexicana | reverse complement strand
ATATACGTAGGTTTGTATGAATGGGTGGATTTACGTATTGATGTATGTATGGATGTTTGGATGAATATATGGGTTGTTGGATGGTTGTACGGTTTGATGGATGTACGGATCGATGGATGCATGGATGTGTGTACGTATGGATGGATGGATGTATGGATGGATGGATGTATGCATAGATGTATATACGGATGTATGGATGTATGGATGGATGGATGTATAGATGGATGGGTGTATGGAAGAATGGCAGTA
>NW_017068593.1:0-249 GCF_001483705.2 Eufriesea mexicana | reverse complement strand
TGCTGCAGAATCGGGCTGGAAATTTCAATTTTATTGATATTTTCGTCCAATATCGTGGTGAGCAATCTTCTTTGCATAAGAATGGAGGAAAGATCCTTTTGGCGTGCTATAGCCATTGCAATGCTGCAGAATATGGCTGCAAAATTCAATTTTATTGACATTTTCGACTAATATCGTGTTGAGTTGGCTTTCTTGCATAAATAAGGAGGAAAGATTCTATTGGCGTGCCATTGCCATTGCAATGCTATA
>NW_017068592.1:0-250 GCF_001483705.2 Eufriesea mexicana | reverse complement strand
CATATCCAATTGTAGCACAACCAAACAGTACCTAACTCAACCTAACGTGCAGCGACGGCTACCGCTGACCTCCACAGAGCCAAGCAGAACACACTAGTGGAGAGTAGGGAGCAGAAATCCATAGAATCGCAGGGTATAGCAGAAAAGTCAATGCTACACAAACATAACCAAAGCAAACAGATCCTAGACAAACATAGCCTAACTCGAGCTAGCGTGCCGAGGCCGCTATTGCTGCCCTCGCCAGAGCCAA
>NW_017068591.1:0-250 GCF_001483705.2 Eufriesea mexicana | reverse complement strand
GCCTGAGCTGAGCTGACCTGACCTGACCTGACCTGGCGTGACCTGACCTTATATTATCTGGCCGGACCTGGCCGGACCTGAACTTACCTGAACTGACAGAATCTGACCTGACCTGATCTCACCTGACTTGACCTAACCTGACCTCACCTGACTTCACCTGACCTCACCTGACCTGACCGGACTGATATGACCTGACCTTTCCAGACTTTAACCGGCCTTACCTGGACTGTCCTGACCATACCTGACCTAA
>NW_017068590.1:0-250 GCF_001483705.2 Eufriesea mexicana | reverse complement strand
CCACCGAATAGCAGTGCGTAGCACAAAAGTCAAAGTCATCCTAGCCCATCATAGACAAACATAGCATAACCAACCGCATCCTAACACAAACTTGCGTACATAGACCACCAGTACCGTGCTCCCAAGATTAAAGCAGGACGTATCAGAGTACGGTAGAGCGCAGAAATACACCGAACTGCAGTGCATTGCACAAAAGTTAAAGCCATCGTTTCCTGGCCTAACGAATCGTAACATAAACGGACGTAACATG
>NW_017068589.1:0-250 GCF_001483705.2 Eufriesea mexicana | reverse complement strand
ATGTGGCGATATGCATATTAAAGGAGAAAAATTTGAATTTGTTCTGCATGCAGTGTTTCTGTCTAGCCAGTAAGAAAGGAAAGAGGAGGGAAGAACAGGTTAAAAATCATTTCACATATATTCAATTTTTTCTCGAACTCTGCTAGAGTGTACATATGTACAGCCCAGATGAATAGCAAAGCAAGATATTTCACGATTAAACGTTCGTTTTGCCCTACAACGGAGAACTTCTTGCGAAGATTATCGACTT
>NW_017068588.1:0-250 GCF_001483705.2 Eufriesea mexicana | reverse complement strand
CGTATGTATGGTTGTATGCATGGATGGATGGATGTATGGATGTATGTATGGATGTATTTATGGGTGTGTGGGGATGTATGTATGGATGTATGCATGGATGTTTATATGGATGTGCGGATGAATGGATCTGTGGATGTACGAATGGATGTATTTATCGATGTATGTAAGGGTGTATGTACGGATGTTCGTATGTATGTGTGTATGGATGTATGTATGGATGGATGGATGTATGGACGTATGTATGGTTGTA
>NW_017068587.1:0-250 GCF_001483705.2 Eufriesea mexicana | reverse complement strand
ACAGTACAGCACACTAGAGCGCCGAAATTCACACAATAGCATTGTGCAGTACAAAGTCAAAGTCATCGTATAATAACCTAACCAAACGTAACGTAACCAAACGTAACCAAATCCTTCCTAACGTGACGCTAGCATTATTTCTGGCCGCCACAGAGACAAGAAGAACATAATAGAGGAGTTCAGAGCGCAGAAATCGATAGAGTCGCAGCGTGTAGCAGAAAAGTCGAAGTTATCGAAACCTAACCAGAGC
>NW_017068586.1:0-249 GCF_001483705.2 Eufriesea mexicana | reverse complement strand
TTGATCTTCAATAGACCTATACTCTGCCAATTAGATGGCTGTACCTGCCATTGTACTGAAGGCCTTAGGCGATCTATTCACCAAGCTATAAAGGGTTATATATTTTGAGTAGACTTATTCTCCGGCAAGTAGATGGATGTACTTGCCATTGGATTGAAGGCGTTCGGCGATCTATTCACCAAACTTTAACAGGTTATATATTTTGAATAGACCTATTCTCTGGCAAGCAGGTGGCTGTACTTGCCATTG
>NW_017068585.1:0-250 GCF_001483705.2 Eufriesea mexicana | reverse complement strand
TGCGATATACTGTGTTTAGTATGCTCTGCTTGGCTCTATGGATGTTAGCAATATTTGTATAGGCACGCTAGGATGGATTAGGCTACGTTTGGCTAGGTTAGGCTAGGTTAGCTTGGTCTTTTGCGCTATGCACTGCTATTCGGTTGATTCCTGTGCTCTATGCTCCTCCAGGATGCTCTGCTTGACTCTGTGGAGGCCAGCAATACTGGCCGCGGCACGTTACCTTGTGTTAAATTACGTTTGGTTTGGT
>NW_017068584.1:0-249 GCF_001483705.2 Eufriesea mexicana | reverse complement strand
GCTATAGGCATTGCAGTGCAATAGAATCTTAGTGGAAAATTCTATTTTATTGATATTTTCGACTAATTTCGTGGTGAGCTAACTTTCTTTCATAGGTACGGAGCAAAGACACGTTCGGAGTGCCGTAGCCATTGCAATGCTCTGGAATCTGGCAGGAAAATTCAATTTTACTGACATTTTCGAAATACATTGTGGTGAGCTACCTTTCTTGCATAAGTAAGGAGTATAGATTCTACTGGCGCGCTATAG
>NW_017068583.1:0-249 GCF_001483705.2 Eufriesea mexicana | reverse complement strand
AGTATCACTACCGGTACATGATCTTTCCACTCATATCTCTAGAATAGCTATAGAGCTAGAACCTTCAGCGGACAGATTAACCCAGCCGCTTTAGTGCTCTGGTGGGAAATATAATATGTTTGGAGCTGTCTATTCTAAATATCTGTACCCATAAATGGTCTATACATTGATTACGCCAAAAATTACGCATTTAGATTTAATTCGTCACTGAAAAAATTAATCCAACGGCTGCATTACTGAGACCATGGC
>NW_017068582.1:0-249 GCF_001483705.2 Eufriesea mexicana | reverse complement strand
GATTACTGCTTCCTACTGTGCCCTAGTATATTCTGCTTTGCTCTGTGGAAGCTCCCAATAGTGGTCGCGACACGCTAGATTGAGTTATGCTACGTTTGCTTAGGTTACATTTGGTTATGTTAGGGTACGGCAGCTTCGACTATTGTGTTATGCACTGCGATTCTATGGATTTCTGCGCTCTTCCTTCCTCTAATATGTTCTACTTGGCTACGGCGGTGGCAGGAATAGTGGTCTCGGCACGTTTGGCTC
>NW_017068581.1:0-249 GCF_001483705.2 Eufriesea mexicana | reverse complement strand
CTGTACACTGCTATTCGAATGGTTTCTGCGCTCGAATGCGCTCTACTATACTCTGCTTGGTCCTGTGGAGGCCAGCAATGGCGTTCGCGGCACGTTATGTTGGGTTATGGTACGTTTGAATATGTTACGATAGGTTATGTTTTGCTAGGATGCCTTCGACTTTCCAGCTATACACTATTACACGGCGGTTTCCTGTATCCTACTGTGTTCTACTGTATTCAACTTGGATATGTGGAGTCCGGCAGCGGT
>NW_017068580.1:0-249 GCF_001483705.2 Eufriesea mexicana | reverse complement strand
GACCACGCATTTTTGGGATCGCGATTTTTAAGGCCACGTATTTTTAGCGTCGCGATTTTTAAGACCACGCATTTTTGGGGTCGCAATTTTTGAGGCCACGCATTTTTGGGATCGCATTCTTTAAGACCACGCATTTTTGGGGTCGCAATGTTTAAGGCCACGTATTTTTGGGATCGCGATTTTTAAGACCACGCATTTTTGGGATCGCGATTTTTAAGGCCACGTATTTTTAGCGTCGCGATTTTTAAG
>NW_017068579.1:0-249 GCF_001483705.2 Eufriesea mexicana | reverse complement strand
GGCAGTGTTATTTGACGTTTCGTTACGTCACGTTTTGCCTGTCTAGGATAGGATAGCTTGGACTTTCGTGTTATACACTGCTGTACGGTTGATTTCTACGCTGTACTATGCTCTTACGTATACTGCTTGGCTCTGGGAGGGACAGCAACAGTGGACTCGGCACGTTAGGTTGAGTTATGTTACGTTTGTCTTGGCTAGGTTAGGATAGGTTGGGTAAGGGTACCTGTGACTTTAGTGCTTTACACTGCT
>NW_017068578.1:0-249 GCF_001483705.2 Eufriesea mexicana | reverse complement strand
CTGGCTGGAAAGTTCAATTTTATTGACATTTTTTACTAATATCGTGGAAAGCTAACTTTCTTGAATAAACAAGGTGGAAAGAAACTATTGGCGTGCTATAGCCATTTCAGTACCATAGAATCTGGCTGGAAATGTCAATTTTATTGACGTTTTCGACTAACATCGTGGTGAGCTATCTATATTGCCTAAAAAGGATGAATGATTCTATTGGCTTGCTATAGCCTTCGCAATGCTATAGAATCTGGATGG
>NW_017068577.1:0-249 GCF_001483705.2 Eufriesea mexicana | reverse complement strand
CACCCATCCATACATCCATCGAAACATACATCCATCCATCCATACAAGCACCCATCCATGCATTAATTGGTCCATACATCTATCCACCCATACATCCATACATCCACCCATCCACACATCCACACATCCATAAATCCATCCATCCATACATCCATCCAACTATTCGTACATCCATTCATCCATCCTCATATACATCCATACATCTATCCATCCATACATCCATCCATTCATTCATCCATCCATCCAGAC
>NW_017068576.1:0-249 GCF_001483705.2 Eufriesea mexicana | reverse complement strand
ATTCAATTGGCGTGCTCTGGTCGTCGCAATGCTATATAATCTGGCTGGAAAGTTCAATTTTGGAGACGTTTTCGACTAATATCGAGGTGAGCTAACTTTCATGCATTAACAAGGAGGAAAGATCCTATTGGCGAGCTGTAGCCATTGGAATGCTTTAGAATGTGACTGCAAAGTTCAAGTTAATTCATATTTTCGACTAATATCGTGGTGAGCTAACTTCCTTGCATAAGTAAGGAGGAAAGATGCTGT
>NW_017068575.1:0-249 GCF_001483705.2 Eufriesea mexicana | reverse complement strand
AAAGGGACTCTCTAAACGGCACTCTCTCACGAAACTATTAACTCTCTCAACTCTCTCAACTCTTTACCCTCAACAACTCTCGCTCCTCAAGGACCTCCCCCGAAGGAGGAGAAAACTCCCCCTACGTAACGCTCTGGGATGGAAGGGATTCCTCCTTCGGATTAGGCTCTTCGAAGGGTCACCCATGCGGACACCCTTCCCGAGAGGTGCCCGCGGACGCGTCACCCCCAGTTTACGATGGGGAAAACC
>NW_017068574.1:0-249 GCF_001483705.2 Eufriesea mexicana | reverse complement strand
GGCGTGCTATAGGCATTGCAATGCAATAGAATCTTCCTGGAAAACTCAATTTTATTGACGTTTCCGTCTATTATCGTGGTGAGCTACCTTTCTTGCATAAACAAGCAGGGTAGATTCCATTGGCGTGCCGTAGACATTGCAATGATATAGAGTGTGGTTGGAAAATTCAATTTCATTGACATTTTAGGCTAATATCGTGGTGAGATGACATTCTCGCGTAAAAAAGGATGAATGATTCTATTGGCTTGC
>NW_017068573.1:0-249 GCF_001483705.2 Eufriesea mexicana | reverse complement strand
CCACTATTCCTTGCCTCCCCAGGACCAAGCGGAGTATACTAGAGAACAGTAGAGCGCGTATATACAGCGCATTGCAGCGCATAGCACAAAAATAAAGTATATTCTATCATAAGCTGACCTTACCTTATCTATTCAAGCGCAGTGTACCTATGCATGACGCGGCGAGACCAATATTTCTGAACACCGCGCGGCCAAGCAGAGCATATTAGAGCTCATGAGAGTGCAAAAACTCACCTTGTAGCGGTGAAT
>NW_017068572.1:0-249 GCF_001483705.2 Eufriesea mexicana | reverse complement strand
CCCAGATATAAGCAGATGATAGTAGTGCAATGCAGTGCAGAAAAGTCTATCGCGGTGCGGAGTACATCACAAAAGACAAAGCCGTCCTGACCAAACGTATCATAACCAAGTCAAGCCTAGCGCAACCTAACTCACACTAGCGTGCCGAGATCACTATTGCAGGCGTCCCAAGAGCCGAGCAGACGTTACTGCAGGAGAATAGAGCGCAGGTGCCCATGCAATCGCAGTGCACGGCGCAAAAGTCGAAGA
>NW_017068571.1:0-249 GCF_001483705.2 Eufriesea mexicana | reverse complement strand
CCATATAATCGCGTTTTCCAGTCAGATTCTATACCTTTGCTATGGCTGTAGCACGCCAATAGAGTATTTCATCCCTATTTATGCAAGCGGGTTTGCTGACCCCGATATTAGCCGAAAATGTCGATAAAATCAAATTTTCCAGGCAGATTCTATGGAATTGCAGTGGCTATAGCGCGCCAATAGCATCTTTCCTCCTTACTTATGCAAGAATGTTAGCTCACCACGATATTAGACGAAAATGTCAATAAA
>NW_017068570.1:0-249 GCF_001483705.2 Eufriesea mexicana | reverse complement strand
TTTCCACCATATATATGCAAGAAAGTTACCTCTCCACGATATTTGTCAAAAGTGTCAATAAAACTGAAATTTCCTGGCAGATACTACTGCATTGCAATGGCTACAGCGCTCCAGAAGGATCTTTCCAGCTTACTTAGGGAAGGAAGTTAGCTCACCACGATATCAGTAGAAAATGACAATAGAATCGAATTTTCCAGGAAGGTTCTATAGCATTGCAATGCCTATAACATGCCAGCAGAATCTTTCCTC
>NW_017068569.1:0-249 GCF_001483705.2 Eufriesea mexicana | reverse complement strand
CCATTACCCATGCAAGGAAGCTAGCTCACCACGATATTATTCGAAACTGTCAATAAAATTGTACTATCCAACCAGATTCTATAGCATTGCAATTGCTATAGCACGCCAATAGTATCTTTACTCCTTATTGATGCAAGAAAGATAGCTCACCACGATATTTTCGAAAATGTCAATAAAATTGAATATTCCATCCACATTCATTAGCATTGCAATGGCTATAGCACGCCAAACGGATCATTCCTCCTTACT
>NW_017068568.1:0-249 GCF_001483705.2 Eufriesea mexicana | reverse complement strand
GGGCTCGCGAGCGCCGGGTACTGTGTCGCATGGTGGGTAGGGACCTTTCACACTCAGGCCTCGTGTCGCGGATGACGGAGGGCTTAGGTGCGTGGCGTGCGGTGGCCTCCTTTTGCGAGGAGGTTATGCTACAGAAAGAGGCCGCGGAGGGAGCCCGCGAGCGTAGCGCTTGCTCCTCGCGCGTACGGCGGCGGAGGCTGCAAGCGCGGCGCCGGAGGGCTGCGCGCGCACTGCCGGATGTGTTAACGC
>NW_017068567.1:0-249 GCF_001483705.2 Eufriesea mexicana | reverse complement strand
TCTACACTGCTCTTATATGCTCCGCTTGGCTTTGGGGATGACAACAACAATGATCGTGGCCACGTAATTTGAGCTATGGTACATTCGGTTAGGTTAGGTTGAACAGTTCGGGCTAGCATTTTTCCCACTTTTGAGCTGTACACGGCAAAGCTCTAGGTTACTGCGCTCTACTGAACTCTAGTATACTCTGCTTCGCTCTGGGGAGGCCAGCAATACTTGTCTCGGAACGTTAGGTTGAGGTATATAACG
>NW_017068566.1:0-249 GCF_001483705.2 Eufriesea mexicana | reverse complement strand
TACAAAAACACTTGAATGCACAAACAATGAAATCTAAACCAAAAGAAATAGAATCTGAAAGAAGAAAGAAAATTAAAACCTGAAACGAAAAGAAAAAATATTAACTCGCACCTACCGAAGTAAAACCGATAACTGGCTCGAGCCTTCAGGCGGGCCCCTTATATAGCGACGACCGGCCGAAGATCAGCGAAAATTTCCGAACTTTACCGATTCCTTTAAAAGTTACATTTCCGGTGTAATAACTAATAA
>NW_017068565.1:0-249 GCF_001483705.2 Eufriesea mexicana | reverse complement strand
AGAGTATATTAGAGCAATGTAGAGCGCAGAAAACCTCCGAAGAGCTGTGTATATCTCAAAAGTAAAGGTAGCCCATCCTAACAAGGCCAGCTTAGCATAACCAAACGTAACATAACTCAACCGTTTATGACGAGACCGTCGTTGCTGGCCTCCACGGAGACAAGCCGAGTGCACTAGGGCGCAGTTGGGCGCAGAAATCAACCGCATTGCGGTGAAAAGCAAAAAAGTCAAACACCTCCTAACAAAACA
>NW_017068564.1:0-249 GCF_001483705.2 Eufriesea mexicana | reverse complement strand
AGCAGATTATACTAGAGCACAGCAGAGCGCAGAAATCCACTGTGTTGCAGTGAACAGAACAAATTCCGTAGATATCCAAGCGTAACCTGACCGAACTTAACACAAGCAAACGTAGCATAGCTGTACATAAGGTGCCGCGAACACTGCTCGTGGCGCCCACATAACCGAGCAGAAAATTGTAGAGAACACTGGACCACAGGAATCCACCGATTATCAGTGCATCACACGAAAGGCAAAACTATCCTAGCC
>NW_017068563.1:0-249 GCF_001483705.2 Eufriesea mexicana | reverse complement strand
GGAGGAAGAATTCTATTGGTCTACTATAGCCATTGCAATGCTGTAGAATAGGCTGGAAAATACTATTTTATATACATTTTCGACTAATATCGTGGTGTGCTGATTTTCTTGCGTAAAAAAGGAGGAAAGATTGTAGTGGCGTGCTTTAGCCGTTGCAATGGTACAGAGTCAGCCTGGAAAATTCACTTTTAATGACTTTTTCGACTAATATCGTGGTGAGTTAACTTTCGTGCATAAATAAGGTGGAAA
>NW_017068562.1:0-249 GCF_001483705.2 Eufriesea mexicana | reverse complement strand
CTGAGGAGGCCAGCAGTCGCTGCCGCGGCACGTTAGGTGGAGTTAAGCTATGTTTGGTTATGTTAAGGTTGGATAGGAAAGGAGGGCATAGCTTTTACTTTAGTGTCATAGTGTGCTATTAGGTTGATGTCTTCCTCCCCGCAGTGCTCTAATGCTTTCAGCTTGGCTATGGGGAGACCAAAACTAATGGTATCGGCACGTTACATTTTGCAGGATGCGTCCAGTTCGGTTGGGCCAGGCTAAGCTTGG
>NW_017068561.1:0-249 GCF_001483705.2 Eufriesea mexicana | reverse complement strand
TCCACAGCATTGCATAGGCTACAGCACGCCAAAAGTATCTTTCCCCCTTACTTATGCAAGGAATGTAGGTCACCTCGATATTAGTCGTCAATGTCAATAAAAATGAATTTTCTAGCCAGATACTATAGCAATGCATTGGCTATAGCATGCCAATTGAATCTTTCCTCCTCAGTTATGCAAGAAAGTTAGCTCACCACAATATTATTCGGAAATGTCATTAAAATTGAATTTTCCGAACACATTCTATAT
>NW_017068560.1:0-249 GCF_001483705.2 Eufriesea mexicana | reverse complement strand
TAGCGCGCCAATAGTATCTTTCCTCCATATTTATGCACGAAAGTCAGCCCACCACAGTATTAGTCGAGAACGTCAATAAAATTGAATTTTCCACCCAGATTCTGTAGGATTGCAATGACTATAGTACGCCAGAGGAATCTTTTCTCCGTATATATGCAAGAAAGTCAGGTCGCCACTATAGTAGCCGATAATGTCAATAAAATTGAATTTTCTAACCAGATTCTATAGCATTGCCAAGGCTACAGCATG
>NW_017068559.1:0-249 GCF_001483705.2 Eufriesea mexicana | reverse complement strand
GTCAGGTCAGGTCAGCCCAGGTTATGTCAGGTCAGGTCAGGTTATGTCAGGTCAGGGCAGGTCTCCTCTGGAAAGTCAGGTCAGTACAAGTACAGGTCAGGAGATGACGGGTCAGGTCAGCCAGGTCCGGTCAGGTCGGGTCAGTTCAGGTCAGGTCTGGTCAGGTCAGGTCAGTTCAGGTCAGTACAGTTCAGGCCAGGTCAGGCAAGGTTAGGTCAGTTCAGGTCAGGTCATGTCAGGTCAGGTCAG
>NW_017068558.1:0-249 GCF_001483705.2 Eufriesea mexicana | reverse complement strand
CGTGCTATAGGCATTGCAATGCTATTGAATCTGAACGGAAAATTCAATTTTATTGACATTTTTTACTAATATCGTGGTGAACTGCCTTTCTTGCTTAAATAAGGGGGAAAGACTCTACTGGCGTGCTATGGCGATTGCAATGATATAGAATGTGCCTGGCAAATTCAATTTTATTGACTTTTTCATCAAATATCGCGGTGAGCTAACTTTCTTGCATAAACAAGTTGGAAAGATTATATTGGCAAGCCA
>NW_017068557.1:0-249 GCF_001483705.2 Eufriesea mexicana | reverse complement strand
GAGACATGTCTACTTCAATTTATTTCAGTTATAAAAGAATATTAGACACCAATATGCGATATATTGAGCTCACCTATTTAGGACGCTTTACACGAGTGTAAAGTATGTATGTGGGAATGCTAGAGTTTGAGAGTGAATGCGAGGGATCACTTGGGTCTACCTAGCTGATGATAAACTTCAGTCTAAGGTTTAGGTTGAATGTTTGAAATGACATGGAAATGCACGTGGAAGGACCAATAACCGCGTGCA
>NW_017068556.1:0-249 GCF_001483705.2 Eufriesea mexicana | reverse complement strand
CCTAATATGATCCCCTTTGCTCTGTGGAGGGCATCAAATATTGTCTCGGCACGTAAGGTTGAGCAAGGTTACGCTTGCTTACGTTACGTTTCATCAGTTTAGGATAGAAACGCTTTGACTCTTGTACACAGATATGCGGATGATTTCTGCGCTCTACTGTACTCTAATATATTCTGCTATACTCTGGGGAGGCCAGCTGTAGTTTTCGCGGCACGTTAGTTCGTGCTAGGATGCGTTCGGTTGGGTTAC
>NW_017068555.1:0-249 GCF_001483705.2 Eufriesea mexicana | reverse complement strand
TTCAGCACCGAATTACATCGACGGTAGCGGAAGCGGATGACAGATCGCGCAACGCGATTGAATATTCAATCTCAGATTTTCGAAATTTCGACCCTCGATAACAATTTATCGATAAACTTCGCTAGATTACATTCTTTTCTAATAGGAACAACGACTTCTTTTCTAAGTTTAACAGTTCGCTTTCGAAAAATAGTGCCGGAAGTGAGACCGTGTGTGACAGATTACTGCGTAGTTTCCCGTCGGCCCTTA
>NW_017068554.1:0-249 GCF_001483705.2 Eufriesea mexicana | reverse complement strand
TTACAGAAAAATAGTAATTCGAAGACTTTCTGTCATAGAGTCGACAATATTTTTAAAATGGTACATGAGAAATCGTATGCAAATTAAGACGTAACATTATTTTCCTTCGATATTCTACATATCATTAGGTAATTTTAAATTTGATATATTAACCCTTTGCACTCGAGAGGTGAGCTTCAGTCACAGTTTCATAAAATTTGGAAGATCGATATTAATTAATATATCAAATTTAATATAATTTAACAGTGT
>NW_017068553.1:0-249 GCF_001483705.2 Eufriesea mexicana | reverse complement strand
AGCATTGCAATGGCTGTAGGTCGCCAATGGAATATTTCCTCCTTATTTATGCAAGAAAGTTAGTTCACAACAATTTTAGTCGAAAATGTCAATAAAACTGAATTTTCCAGCCAGATACTATAGATGTGCAATTGCTATAGCACGCCAATAGAATCTTTCCTCCTTATTTATGCAAGAAAGATCGCCCGCCACGATATTAGTCGAAAATGACAATAAAATTGAATTTTCCAGGAAGAGTCTATAGCATTG
>NW_017068552.1:0-249 GCF_001483705.2 Eufriesea mexicana | reverse complement strand
ATCCTAACCTGACCAAACGTAACGTAAGTAGATGCAACGTAACCCTACCTGATATGCCACGACCGCTACTGCTGGCCGTGTGAGAGCTAAGCAGAATATAGTAGAGCAATGTAGAGCGCAGAAAACCACGGAGTAACAGTGTATAGCACAATAGTCTATGCTATGCTATCGCAATCTAGCCAATCGTAGCATAACCAAACGCAGCGTAACACAGACTAACGTGCCGAGAACAATACTCATGGCCTACTC
>NW_017068551.1:0-249 GCF_001483705.2 Eufriesea mexicana | reverse complement strand
TCGTCCATATTTGTACAAGAAAGTTAGGTGACCTCGATGTTATTCGAAAACATCAATAAAATTAAATTTTCTAGCCAGATTCTATCGCATGGCAATGACTATAGCACGCCAGTGGAACCTTTCCTCCTTATATATCCAAGAAAGTTAGGACACCACAATGTTAGCCGAAAATGAAAATAAAATTTAATTTTCCAGATAGATTCTATAGCATTGCAATGTCTATAGCACGCCAATAGGATATTTCTTCCT
>NW_017068550.1:0-249 GCF_001483705.2 Eufriesea mexicana | reverse complement strand
AGTATAGGTTCCACATTAGTCCTCGTTATTTTACAGAATACTTGCAAAAATTAATATTTACAAGAAATATTACTTAAAAGAAGAATACAAGATTTAAATCACATTATCCACTATTCCACGTTTCGTTAATTCCCATATTCGATACCTCTCGTTCATCTTCCACTAAAATTCACCCAAATTACCTCGCAACTACCCTCTCTGAATTACTCACCACCCCTCATAGCGAACTACCACGTTTCCACAACATCT
>NW_017068549.1:0-249 GCF_001483705.2 Eufriesea mexicana | reverse complement strand
CAGGACATAGCCGAACATATGCCGTCTCAACCTAACGTGACGAGGCCGTTATTGCTGCCCTCCACAGAGCCAAGAAGGAAATGCTAGATCATAGTAGAGGGTAGAAATCCACCGAGCAGCAGTGTACAGCGCAAAAGTTAAAGCTACTCTGACCAAGCATAGCGTAACGCAACCTAACCGAACGTAGCACGACTCACGGTAACGTACTGATACCACTATTGCTGGCCTTGCCAGAGCCAAGCTGAAAAT
>NW_017068548.1:0-249 GCF_001483705.2 Eufriesea mexicana | reverse complement strand
TAACCTAACCAAACGTATCCTATATGAAAATAACGTACCGCGACCACCACCGCAGGTCTTCCCGGTGCAAATCAGATCGCATTAGAGCGCAGTAGATGGCAGAAATCCAACGGGTAACAGTATATAGCACAAAGGTCAGAGCTATCGTCTCCTAACCTAACCAATCGTGACATAACCAAACGTAAAATAACTCTACCTAACATTCAGCTACCGACATTGCTGTCCTCCCCGGAGACAAGTAGAACACAT
>NW_017068547.1:0-249 GCF_001483705.2 Eufriesea mexicana | reverse complement strand
TCCTGCTGGAAAATTCAATTTTATTGACATTTTTGACAAATATCCTGGAAAGCTAACTATCTTTCATAAATAAGGAGGAATGATAATCTTGGCCTGCTGTAGGCACTGCAATGCTCTGGAATCTGGCTGCAACGTACAATTTTATTGACAGTTTCGACAAATATCGTGGTGAGCTATCTTTCTTAAATAAATAGGGAGGAAAGATTCTATTGGCGTGCTATAGCCACAACAATGCCATTGAATATGGCT
>NW_017068546.1:0-249 GCF_001483705.2 Eufriesea mexicana | reverse complement strand
GCTATAACAGATTTTAGATTTTGAATAGACCTATTCTCTGGCAAGTAGATGGCTGTTCTTACCTTTCGATTGAGGGCGTTAGGCGATCTATTCACCAAGCTTTAGAAGGTTTCAGATTTTGAATAGACGTATTCTCTGGCAAGTAGGTGGTTGTACTTGCCATTGGTTGAAGGCGCTATGCGACCAGCTCTCCAAGCTATTACAGATTATAGAGTTTGAATAGACCTATTCTCTGGCAAGTAGATGGCT
>NW_017068545.1:0-249 GCF_001483705.2 Eufriesea mexicana | reverse complement strand
TACGCAAGGAAGTTAGCTCACCACGGTATTACTCGAAAATATCTATAGAATTGAATTTTCTAGGAAGATTCTATAGCATTCAAATGGCTATTGCACGCCAATAGAATCTTACTTCCTTAATTATGCCAGAAAGTTATCTAACCTGGATAGGAGTCTAAAAAGTCAACAAAATTGTATTTTCTGCCCCATTGTATATCAATGCAATTTCTATAGCACTCAAAAGTATCTTTCCTCCTTACTTATGCAAGG
>NW_017068544.1:0-249 GCF_001483705.2 Eufriesea mexicana | reverse complement strand
TATCGCCGTGCCACTTCTAAGAAATGACGTCATTTCCAAGAACTCTCCAGACAATACTTTTGCAGCCGACATGGACAATATTTTTGCCGCTCGGTGGACAATACTTTTGCGGTTTTGGGTCAATACTTTTGCTGCCTCCGTGGACAATACTTTTGCTGTTTTGGTCAATACTTTTGCTGTTTTGGTCAATACTTTTGCTGTTTTGGTCAATACTTTTGCCGCCGCGGTGGACAATACTTTCGCTGTTTT
>NW_017068543.1:0-249 GCF_001483705.2 Eufriesea mexicana | reverse complement strand
CCATCGATCCATACAACCATCAAACCGTACATCCATCCAACAATCCATCCATCCATCCAAACTGCCATACATATATCATTACGTACATCCACCCTTTCATACAACCTAACTCATGTACATCCATACATCCATACATCCGAAAATCCATACATTCGTAATTCCCTACATCCATACATCCATACATCAATACATCGATACATCCATACATACATCAATACGTACATCCACCCATTCATACAAAGTTACGTA
>NW_017068542.1:0-249 GCF_001483705.2 Eufriesea mexicana | reverse complement strand
GCCTAACCGAACATAGCCAAATGTAGAGTAATTGAAACTAACGAGGCGAGACCTCTATTGCTGACCTCCGCAGAGCCAAGCTGAACATACTAGAGCATAGTAGGTAGCAGAAAGTCACAGAACAGCAGTGCACAGCACAAAAGTCGAAGCCGCCCCAACCGAATATAACCGAACCTAGGCAAACGAAATGTAACGTAACATAACCAAACAAGCCGCGACCACTACACCTGGCGTCCCCAGAGGCAATTA
>NW_017068541.1:0-249 GCF_001483705.2 Eufriesea mexicana | reverse complement strand
ATATTGAACTTTCCAGCAACATTCTATAGCATTGCAGAGCCTATAGCACGCCAATAGAATCTACCCTACTTATATATGCGAGAATGTTATCTCACCACGAAATTAGTGGAAAACGTCAATAAAATTGAACTTTCCAGCCAGAGTCTGCAGCACTGCAATGGCTATAGCACACCGAACGGATCTTTTCTCCTTACCTATGCAACAAAGTTAGCTCACCACGAAATTAGTCGAAAATGTCAATAAAATTGA
>NW_017068540.1:0-249 GCF_001483705.2 Eufriesea mexicana | reverse complement strand
CTCACCAGGGCCAAGCAGGACATACAAAGGCACAGTGGAGCACAGAAATCCATCGAATGGAAGCGCACAGCGCAAAAGATGAAAATACCCTTACAAAGGTTAGCATAACCGAACGTACCCGAATGTAACCTGACCCAACACGACGTGCCAAGGCCACTATTGCGCTCCATCCCAGAGCCAATCCCTAATATTAGAGCGCTGTAGGGCGCAAAAATCCGCCTAATAGCAGACAATAGCACTAAAGTCAAA
>NW_017068539.1:0-249 GCF_001483705.2 Eufriesea mexicana | reverse complement strand
GGCCAAACATGAATATCTCGAGTCTGACTCGTGATCTTAATCTAGGACCAAGTATGAATATCTGGAATGGGCTTGTGTCTATCTCGCACTCGGTCGTGAGATATCGTGTTTCAAATTCTGACACTCCGCTTTCTCCGAGTTTCAGCGTAATGAACGGGGTTAATGTAGCATTAATCCTACATATGTGTACGATCTGTCTCGCAATTTGATTCTTAGAGAGCCTACTATCTTCTTATTTTTCAGCAAGGT
>NW_017068538.1:0-249 GCF_001483705.2 Eufriesea mexicana | reverse complement strand
CGCAGATGATTTAACTTCTTTAGCGATTCTAGAATGAACAAAGGATTTATCATATAAAGGATACGATATTGACAAATGGCGATACAGTACTGAGTGCAGTCGTCCACACAATACTGTATCAGATCAATTAATCTGTTCGATGATCATCTAAGTTCCTTAGTAATTATATACCCATCATTAGATACGGCAATTGACGCTGAAGGCATTGAAATATGCCTGTACCGTATTGAGTATAGCCATCAACAGAGA
>NW_017068537.1:0-249 GCF_001483705.2 Eufriesea mexicana | reverse complement strand
ACTGCTATTCCTTCAGCCTCTGTGATCTACTGTGCGGTATTGCATTCGGCTTGGCTCTGGGGATGTCAAGTTCAGTGATCTCGGTACGTCATATTGAGCTATGCTACTTTCGGTTAGGTAAGGTTGTGACCGATTGGGTTAGGGTATCTGCGGCCTTCGTGCTATTCACTGCAATGCTGTGTAGTACTGCGCTATACTCTGCTTTGGAGCATTCTTCTTGTCTATGTGGAGACGAGCAATTTCGGGCTC
>NW_017068536.1:0-249 GCF_001483705.2 Eufriesea mexicana | reverse complement strand
TTCGAGTACTAACCCACTGTGAAAGGACAGGGATGGAAATGATGGTCGAAGTACATTGATATCATGCTCTACTTTAAAAAGGGTGTAGCGCACGAAGGGAGGGTTGAAACGCGTTATGCAGGCGCAGCTATAGCGATTTAACGTCGAGACACCCTTGCATTCGCGGTCATTGTCGATCGACGACGTTGATAGGTAACGATCTGTCGTGCACTCGATTAGGATCTTGTTAATCAAGATCAAATATTCAAC
>NW_017068535.1:0-249 GCF_001483705.2 Eufriesea mexicana | reverse complement strand
GGTTCGGTTACGGTGCCTTTGACTTTTGTGCTTTATACTGCATTGCGGCGGATTTCTGTCTCTTCTGTGCCCCAGTGTTTTCTGGCTGGCTATGTGGATGTCAGCAGTTGTGGTCAAGGCACGATAATTTCAGATATGGTACGTGTTGCTATGTTAGGTTTGGATATGTTAGTTCGGGGTAGCTTCGCCTTTTGTGCTATGCACTGCCATTCTATGAACTTCTGCGCTCTACTGTCCTCTAATGTGTTC
>NW_017068534.1:0-249 GCF_001483705.2 Eufriesea mexicana | reverse complement strand
CGTGCTACATCCATTCTAATGCTATAGAATCTGTCTGGAACTTTAATTTTATTGACATTTTCGGTTTATATCGTGGTGAGCACACCTTCTCGCACAAATAAGGAGGAAATATCCTATTGGCGTGCAATAGACATTGCTGTGCAATAGTGTCGCTCTGGAAAGTTCAATTTTATATACATTTTCGACTAATATCGTGGCGGACAAACTTCCTCGCATAAGTAAGGCGGATAAATTCTATTGGCGTGATAT
>NW_017068533.1:0-249 GCF_001483705.2 Eufriesea mexicana | reverse complement strand
TGCATAAATATGGAGCAAAGATTCTATTGGCGCCCAATCGCCATTTCAATGCTATAGAATATTGCAGGAAAATACAATTTTATTGACATTTTCGAATAATATCGTTGTGACCGATCATTCTTGCATAAATGTGGAGGAAAGATTATATTGGTGCATTATGGCCATTGCAATGCCACAGCATCCGTCTCGAAAATTAAATTTCATTGACATTTTCAACTAATATCGAGGTGAGCTAACTTTCTTACATTA
>NW_017068532.1:0-249 GCF_001483705.2 Eufriesea mexicana | reverse complement strand
ATCCATACATCTATCCATCCATACATCCATCCATCCATACATTCATACATTCACACATCCATACATACATCCACTCTTACATCCAGCCATCCATACATCCATACATATAAAGATCCTGCATCCATGCATCCGTGCATCCATACATTCGTACCTTCACACATAAATATATCCATACATTTATACATCCATACATACACTTATACACACATCCCTACATACATTCATCGATCCACCCATCCGTAAATCCAT
>NW_017068531.1:0-249 GCF_001483705.2 Eufriesea mexicana | reverse complement strand
GTTATATCAGTGCTATAACGATGCTATATGAATCCTATGTCAGTGCTATATCGGTACTGTTTGAATTGAATATCGGTGCTATATCGATTCTACTTGAGTTCTATATCAATGCTATATCGGTATTACTTGAATTTTATATCAGTTCTATATCGATGCTATATAAATTCTATATAAGTTCTCTATATGAGTGCTATATAAATGCTATACCAGTCGAATATCGGTTCTATAGCAGTCATATATCGGTCTTAT
>NW_017068530.1:0-249 GCF_001483705.2 Eufriesea mexicana | reverse complement strand
ATTCTATTGGCGTGCTATAGACATTGCAATGCTATGGAATCTACATGGGAAACACAATTTTGACCACATATACGACTATTGCCGTGGTGAGCTAACTTTCTTGCATAAATAAGGAGGAAAGAATCTATTTGCGTGCAATACCAGCTGCAGTGCTATAGAAACTGGCTGGAAGATTCAGTTTGATTCATATTTTCGGCTAATACTGTGGCGAGCTAGCTTTCTTGCATTAACAAGGAGGAAGAATACTAT
>NW_017068529.1:0-249 GCF_001483705.2 Eufriesea mexicana | reverse complement strand
GCTACCTTTTGTTGTGTAACATTTGTTTATGTTACGATTGGATAGGTTAGGAGAGCATTTCTTCGACTTTTGTGCTATACACAGGAATTCAATGGGTTTGTGCTCTCTACCTAGCTCTACTATACCCTGTTCGACCCTCTGGAGGCCAGCAATAGTGGTCGCGTCACGATAGGCTTAGTTATGTTTCGTTCGGTTAGGCCTGGTTAGGTTAGGTTTGGTTAGTATGGCTTTGACTTTTTTACTATACAC
>NW_017068528.1:0-249 GCF_001483705.2 Eufriesea mexicana | reverse complement strand
CCATGCTCTACCATATACTGCTTGTCTCTGGGCAAGCCAGGAATAGTGGTCGCGCCACGTTAGGCTTAGTTACTCTACGTTTGGCTAGTTTAGGTCTGGGTATCTTTAACTTTTGTGCTATATATTGCTATTTGTTGGCTTTCTGCGATCTAGTGTGCTCTACTGCAGTTTGCTCGAATCTGTAGTGGCCAGCATTAGTGGTCATGGCACGATAGGTTGCACTAGAATACGTTTGGTAACGCAACGAGT
>NW_017068527.1:0-249 GCF_001483705.2 Eufriesea mexicana | reverse complement strand
GCCAAGCAGAATATACTAGAGCACAGTAGAGCTCAGAAATCCACCGCACTTTAGTGTACAGCGTAAGTCGCAGATAACCAATCCTAACCCAGACAAACCTAACCTAACCAAACGCAACCTAACTCAACGTAACGCGACACTGCCACGGGTTCTGGGCTCCCCAGAGCAAAGCAGACCATATAGGAACACAGTAGTGCGCAGGAATCCACCGAATAGCAGTGTACAGCGCGAAAGTCAGTGTTGCCCAGG
>NW_017068526.1:0-249 GCF_001483705.2 Eufriesea mexicana | reverse complement strand
ACCGCATTGCAGTGAATAGCGCTGAAGCCGAATATTTAATAAAATAACCGGAACTAATGAAGCACAGGCACACGTAGCATAAATCAGCATGACGTGCCGCGGCCACAATTGCTGGCCACCACACGGTCAAGAGGAATATAGTACAGCACAGTAGATCACAGGAATCCACCACACATTAGTGTACGTTACGCGAGTCGAGGATGCCCTAACCAAACCAATCGTAACATAACACTACATAACTTGCCACGA
>NW_017068525.1:0-249 GCF_001483705.2 Eufriesea mexicana | reverse complement strand
CGTGGCACGTTTGTTTCAGATAGGTTACGTCTGGTTTGGCTTGGTTTGGTTATGTTTTACAATGATGACTTTGACTTTCGTGATATACACTGCTATTTGTTGGATTTCTGCGCTCTGCTAGGCTCTACTATATTCTGCTTGGCTATGGGGATGCCAGCAGTATTGGTCACGGCACGTGAGACTGTATTCGGCTGCGCTTGGTTAGGTTACGCTTGGTTTGATTAGGATAGGATAGCTTTGGCTTTTGTG
>NW_017068524.1:0-249 GCF_001483705.2 Eufriesea mexicana | reverse complement strand
CAGACGAGCGCAGTAGAGCGCAGAAATCGACTGAGGAGCAGTGTATAGCGCGAATGTCAAAGCTACCCTAACCAAACTTAGCGTAACCTAGCCAAACAAAACGCAACCGAGCACAAACAAAGGTGCCACGAGCACGACTGCTGGCCGCCCCAGAGACAAGCAGAAGCTAGTAGCGGAATGCAAAGCGCAGATATCGACCGTGTATCAGTGTACAGCGCAAAAGTCAAAGATAACCTAACCTATCCCAAC
>NW_017068523.1:0-249 GCF_001483705.2 Eufriesea mexicana | reverse complement strand
TATCACAAATGTCAAAGCTATCCCAGCCGAACCTATCCAAATATATCATAACACATCACAACAATACTCAATCTAACTTGCCTAGACCGTTATTGCTGACCTACCCAGAGCAATGCAGAACACATTGGAGCACAGTAGAGCGCAGAATTCCAAAGAAAAGCGGTGCATAGCACTAAAGTTAAAGCTGTACCTTCCTAACTTAACAAATCGTAGCATAACCAAACGCAACACAACCCTACATAGCTTGCC
>NW_017068522.1:0-249 GCF_001483705.2 Eufriesea mexicana | reverse complement strand
TGCTTGTCTCTTGGGAGGCCAGCGATAATGTTCGTGGCACGTTTGGATTAGTTGTGTTCCGTTTGCTGCGGTTAGGTTGGGATAAGTTTGGTCAGGATGGGTTTGGCTTCTTGTGCTCTGCACTGCTATTCTGAACGTTCCTGCGCTCAGCTGAGCTCTAGTATATTCTGCTTGGCCGTGCGCAGACCAACAATAGTGGTATCGGCACGTTAGGTTAAGTTATGTTACGTTTGTTTATATTACGTTTGG
>NW_017068521.1:0-249 GCF_001483705.2 Eufriesea mexicana | reverse complement strand
CAGAGAATAAGTCTTTTCAAAATCTATAAGCTGTCACAGCTTGGCGATTATGTCGCCTAACGCATTCAATCTAATGGCAAGTACAGCCATCTAGTTACCGGACAATTCGCCTATTCAAAACATGTAACCTGTTATAGCTTGGTGAAAGGGTCGCCTAACGCCTTCAATCCAATGGCAGGTACAGCAACCTACTTGCCAGAGAATTGTTCTATTGAAAATCTATAGCCAGTTATAGCTCGGTGAATAGAT
>NW_017068520.1:0-249 GCF_001483705.2 Eufriesea mexicana | reverse complement strand
AGGCCACCGCACGTTATCGAAGGCACCCGAAATGTCCAGTGCGATCGCTAGAAAGTACTTCCATTCGCTCTCCTCACTAATCGCTACTCGTAGCTTCACAATTGCGTCCTCTGTCGATTTTCCTGTACGGAATCCGAACTCTCTCTCAGATGACAGTATATGGTTGCGGAAGTGTGGGAACATCATTTTCGCCATCAGTCGCTCCAATAGCTTGCCAATCATTGAGAGCAAGCATATCGACCTATATGA
>NW_017068519.1:0-249 GCF_001483705.2 Eufriesea mexicana | reverse complement strand
AATAGGTCTATTCAAAATCTATAACCTACTATAGCTTGGTGAATAGATCGCCCATCGCCTTCAATCCAATAGCAAGTACAGCCATGTACTTGCCAGAGAATAGGTCTATTCAAAGTCTGTAATCTGTTGAAGCTTGGTTAATAGGTCGCATAGCGTCTTCAACCAACGTCAAGGATAGCCATCTAATTGCCAGAGAATAGGCTTTTCAAAATCTATAACCTGTTATAGCTTGGAGAATAGATCGCCTAA
>NW_017068518.1:0-249 GCF_001483705.2 Eufriesea mexicana | reverse complement strand
GCACGCTGGGTTGCGTTAGGTGACGCTTAGTTAAGTTACGTTAGGCTAGGTTTGGCAAGAATGGCTTTGAGTTTTGGGCTATGCACAGACATTCGGTTGATTTCTGCTCTCTGCAATGCTCTAACATGTCTTGCTTGGCTCTTGGAAGCACAACAATGGTGGTCTCGGTACGTTACGTTGAGTTATTCTACGTTTGGGTAGGTTAGGGTAGGACAGGTTCGGTTAGGATATCTTTGTCTTATGCGCTGT
>NW_017068517.1:0-249 GCF_001483705.2 Eufriesea mexicana | reverse complement strand
ATTCAAGGAGAATCAATGTGCAGTACGGTTAAGGCTACAGATATTTACAGTCGGCAGTACGGTGCGTAGTGCATCCATCGACAGAGCACTGTGGACGCTCAGTTGACCTGTTGCATGATGACGGAGGTTGTGTAGAAATTCTAGAATGACAGGAGACAGATCCCTTGTTGCTAGAGGTATTAACAGTTGACATAACTGTACTCAGTACAGCCATCGACATATTACAGTTATTACGGACGCTGGATTAAT
>NW_017068516.1:0-249 GCF_001483705.2 Eufriesea mexicana | reverse complement strand
AAGTTAAGTTTGTTTGCGGTCGGCTACGATATCCTCGAATCTCGAGCTATACACTGCCGTACCGTGGACCTCTGCGCTCTACTCTCCCCAAATATGACCTGCTTGGCGGTGGCGAATCCAGCATTACATGGCTAGGCACGCTGTGTTTGGATTGCTTACGCCTGGTTACGTTAGGTTAGCTCAGGGATGGTTAGGACATCTTCTACTTTTCTGCTTTGCACTCCAATGCGGCGGATTTCTGCGCTCTGC
>NW_017068515.1:0-249 GCF_001483705.2 Eufriesea mexicana | reverse complement strand
AGGTTGTGTTAGGCTACGTTTGGTTAGGTAATGTTAAGCTATGTTTGGTTAGGATTGCTTTGACTTACGTACTGTACACTGTTTTTCTGTGGACTTCTGAGTTGTACTGTGCTCTGCTACATTCTGTTTGAATCTGGGTATGCTGCGAGAAGTGGGCGCAGCAAGCTATGTTGGGCTATACTACGTTCTGCTTGGCCATGTGCCGGCCAGCAATATTTATTTAGGAACGTTAGGTTGTGTTATGCTATG
>NW_017068514.1:0-249 GCF_001483705.2 Eufriesea mexicana | reverse complement strand
GAAGTATGGATTGATGGGTGTATGGATGGGTACTTGTATGGATGGATGGATGTATGGTTCGATTGATGTATGGATCGGTGGATGTATGGATGGATGGATGTATGCAAAAGGTGGATGTATGGATGGATGTATGAATGGATCAATGGTTGGATGGATGGATGGATGTATGTATGGATTGAGGTATGTATGAACGGATGTACGGATGTATGGATGCACGGATGTGTGAATGTATGAATGGATGTATTTATC
>NW_017068513.1:0-249 GCF_001483705.2 Eufriesea mexicana | reverse complement strand
AACGTTACACGCGGTGTCATCACTGCTGGGAATGGCGGGACACGGCGCAGCACACGCTGGAGAAATGCCCGGTGTGGTCTCGCGAGCGCCGGGTGCTGTGTCGCGTGGTGGGTAGTGACCTTTCACTCTCAGTCGTCGTGGCGCTGATGACGGAGGGCTGAGATGCGTGACGTGCGGTGGCCCCCTTCCGCGAGGCGGTCATGCTACAGAAGGAGGCCGCGGTGAGAGCCCGCGAGCGTAGCGCGTGCC
>NW_017068512.1:0-249 GCF_001483705.2 Eufriesea mexicana | reverse complement strand
ATAGCACGCCAATAGAATCCTTCCGCCTTGTTTATGCAAGAAAGTTCGCTCACCGCGATATTAATCAAATATGTCAATAAAATTAAATTTTCCAGGCAGATTCTTCTGCATTGCTGTGGGTATAGTTCGCCAGAATGATCTTTCCTTCATACTTATTCCAGGAAGCTAGCTCACCTCGATATTAGGCGAAAATTTCAATAAAATTGAAGTTTCCAGCCAGATTCAATAGCATTGCAAAGCCTATAGCAC
>NW_017068511.1:0-249 GCF_001483705.2 Eufriesea mexicana | reverse complement strand
CCAATAGAATCTCTACTCCCTATTTATGCAAAAAAGATAGCACACCAAGATGTAAGTCGAGAAAGTCATTAATATTGGTTTTTCCAACCACATTGAACATCATTGCAATGGCTACAGCACGCCAAAGATATCTCTCCTCCTTATTTATGCAAGAAGGATAGCTCACCACGATATTAGCCGAAAAGTTCAGTAAAATTGAATTTTCCAGTCAGATTCTATAGCATTGCAGTGGCTATAGCTCGACAATAG
>NW_017068510.1:0-249 GCF_001483705.2 Eufriesea mexicana | reverse complement strand
ACTAGCCTAACGAAACGTAGAGCAACTAAACATATCGTGCCACGGCCACTATTTCTGTCCGCCTCAGAGCCAAGCAGAGCATATTACAGCGCAGTAGATCTGAGGAATTCACCGAATAGCAGTATGCAGCACAAAAGTCAAAGGTACCGTATCCTAAGCCAACCATTCATAACACTACCAAACGTTTCAAAGCTCAACCAAACCTGCCGAGCGCACTATTTCTGGCCTCTCCGCAGCCAAGCAAGCATA
>NW_017068509.1:0-249 GCF_001483705.2 Eufriesea mexicana | reverse complement strand
TTTATTGTTTAAATGTTTTCGTCAGAAAAATAGCAATATGTTTTCATTGGTGAATAATATTTATAATTTCTAATTAAATATCTGTGTTTTCTATCCAAAATTACTTCTTGCGTGAATTTTGGAACACCCATTACAATTTAAAATTCTTCAGTTTAATATTTTTTAATAATTTTGATATTTCCATTCTTTTTTCTTCTTTTAAATATTCTCATGTTTTTTAAAAATATTTTTTACTAAGTTTCTGATACT
>NW_017068508.1:0-249 GCF_001483705.2 Eufriesea mexicana | reverse complement strand
AGTATAGTAGAGCAATGTGGAGCGTAGGAATACAACGAATAGCTGTGTACGTCGCAAAAGTCAAAGAAATGCTGACCAAACCTAACCTTACGTGACCAGACCAAACGTAACATATCAAAAACAAACATGACGAGACCATCATATCCGTCCTCTCGAGAGCTAAGCGGAACAAACTAGAGCACAGTGGAGCGAAGACATCCACCGCATTTCGGTGTGCAGTGCAAAAGTCAAAGACATTCTATCCTAGCC
>NW_017068507.1:0-249 GCF_001483705.2 Eufriesea mexicana | reverse complement strand
TCTACGCATGTTAGGTTGAGCTTTGCTACGTTTGGTTGTGCCATGTTTACTCATTTTAAGATAGGATTGCTTTGACTGTTCTGCTCTACATTGCTATTCGGCCAGCTACTTCTCTCTACAATGATCTAATATGCTCACCTTTGCTCGTGTGAGGCGATAAACTCTGGCCACAGCGCGTTACGCTTAGTTAGGTTACGTTCCTTTAGGTTATCTGTGATTTGGTTGGTATAAGATATCTGTGACTCCTGT
>NW_017068506.1:0-249 GCF_001483705.2 Eufriesea mexicana | reverse complement strand
CTACGCTATAATGTGCTCCAGTATGACCTGCTGGACACTGGGACCGGCAGCAATGGCGGTATCGACACGTTAGGCTGTGTTATGCAATGTTCGGTTATGTTCTGTTGGTTTGTGTTAGGTTTAAGTAACTTTGACTTTTCCGATATGCACTGCGATTTTATGGATTTCTGCGTCTTACTCTCCGCTTGCGTGTTCTGCTTACCTCTGTGGTGGCCAGCAGTAGTGGTCGCGGCACGATAGATTGAGTTA
>NW_017068505.1:0-249 GCF_001483705.2 Eufriesea mexicana | reverse complement strand
CTAACTACATTTCATATACCCAATTTTCAAAATACCAATTTCATAGATATTAATGTTAAGTATAACAATTACACTAATTTCATCATCATCTCTTAAAAAATAATAAAGTTTCTAAAACCTACATGAAATATCAAGTATATACATGTATATACAACTCACACTGTACATTACTTTCTATTTTCTAACTATCTACATTTCATATACCCAATTTTCAAAATACCAATTTCATAGACATTAGTATATTAAAAT
>NW_017068504.1:0-249 GCF_001483705.2 Eufriesea mexicana | reverse complement strand
GTATGCATGAATGTATGCATGGATGTATGGAAGTATGTATGGATGTATGCATGTATGGATGTATGGATGAATGGACGTATGGATGTACAAATGTATGGATGTACGGATGTATGGATGTATGGATGGAAGGATGAATGGGTGTATGGATGTATGAAAGGATGAATGTATTGGTGTATGTATGGATGAATGTATTGATGTCTGTATTGATGCATGTATGGGTGGATCGATGTATGGTTCGATGGATGTATG
>NW_017068503.1:0-249 GCF_001483705.2 Eufriesea mexicana | reverse complement strand
TGTCATCTATTATGCTCAACCTGGCTGTGTGTGGGCCTGCAATGCTGTCCGCTGCACATTAGGTAGAGCTAGGTCACGTTTGTTTGGTTAGGTTTTATAAGGTTTTGTCTGGTTCGGTTAGTGTATCTTTTACTTCTGTCCTATACTTTGCTATTTGATAGCTTTCTGTGCTCTACTGCGCTCTACTATACCCTGCTCGACTCCGGGGGAGCGAGCGATAGTGGCCATGATACGATAGGATGTGTTATG
>NW_017068502.1:0-249 GCF_001483705.2 Eufriesea mexicana | reverse complement strand
ATGTATGGATGTATGGGTGTGTGAATGTACGGATGTTCGAATGTATGGGTGTACGGATGTATGAATGTTTGTCTGGATGTATGTAAGTATGTATGCACGTATGTATGTATGGATGTGAGAATGGATGTGTGTATGGATGTATGCATGGATGTATGGACGGATGGTTGAGTGTATGGGTGGATGGAATTATGGATGTATGGGTGTGTGGATGTATGGATGTACGGATGAATGGATGTATGGTTGGATGGA
>NW_017068501.1:0-249 GCF_001483705.2 Eufriesea mexicana | reverse complement strand
TGCCAGAGAATAGGGATACTCAAGGTCTATAACATGTTATAGCTTGGAGAATACATCTCCTAGCGCCTTCATTGAAATGGCAAGTACAGCCGTCTACTTGCCAGAGAATAGGTCTATTCAAAATGTATAATCCATTATAGCTTGGTGAATAGGTCGCCAAACGTATTCAACCAATGGCAAGTACAACCATCTACTTGCCAGAGAATAGGGCTACTCAAGGTCTATAACCTGTTATAGCTTGGAGAATAC
>NW_017068500.1:0-249 GCF_001483705.2 Eufriesea mexicana | reverse complement strand
TATGCTGCTTGGCTGCGAGGTTTCAAACGAAAGTGGTCTCGGCACGTTAGTTTGTGTTAGGTAACGTTTGGTTATATTACGTTCGGACAGGTTAGGAAAATGTAGCAGCGAAGTTTATGCCATACACAGTTATTCGGAGTATTTCTATGCTCTGTACTGCTCTACCATACTCTGCTCGACTCTGGAGTGCCCAGTGATAATTGTCACATCACGTTGTGTTGAGTTAGGCTACGTTTCGTTTGGTTACGT
>NW_017068499.1:0-249 GCF_001483705.2 Eufriesea mexicana | reverse complement strand
ATATGGAAACCGTGTTATAAGCAAATTAGAATTAATTGAAATCAGCAATTTTGAAATTCTCTCCTAAATTTTGCAATCGTTGAAGAATCATTTTGAATTAAGTAACGTTCTAATTCCTTCGCCAAATTCAGCCCTTTTTTAACATCATAACTGATTTTTACAAACAGAAACAGAACTTTTTAATATATTATGGTGATTACATAATAAAAAAAGAAAAAAAAATACTAAGTTATTTATGTTAAAAACTCA
>NW_017068498.1:0-249 GCF_001483705.2 Eufriesea mexicana | reverse complement strand
CTCAAGGAAGTTAGCTCACCATGGAGTTGTTCGAAAATGTCAATAAAATTGTATTTTCCAGCAGGATTCTATAGCGGTCCAATGGCTATAGCACGCCAATAGAATCTTTCCGCCTCATTTATGCAAGGAAGATAGCTCTCCACGATATTAGTGGATAGTGTCAATAAAATTGAATTTCCCTTCCATATTCTATAGCTTTGCAATGACTAGAGCTCGCCAACAGAATGTACCCTCCTTACTTACGCAGGC
>NW_017068497.1:0-249 GCF_001483705.2 Eufriesea mexicana | reverse complement strand
TGGAGCGCTGAAGTTCATATAATCGCTGTGTAGAGCACAAGAGGCAAAGCTATCCTACCCTAACATAGCCAAACGCAACACAACCGATCGTAAGATATCACAAACAAATGTGCCGAGATCACTATTGCTGGCCTGCCCAGATACGAGCGGAACATACCAGAGCAGAGTAGGGCGCAGAAATCCGTCGAATCGCACTTTGTAGCTCAAAAGTCGAAGCTATGGCGTCCTAAACTGACCAAACGTAACACA
>NW_017068496.1:0-249 GCF_001483705.2 Eufriesea mexicana | reverse complement strand
CAGTGGAAAAATCCGATTCAAAAAGCATAATTCAAAAGATAGAAGCCAAAAAAGTAAATTGCGTCGCACGATCTGAGAACCACTGACACCTTCGGCACTATTTCTCGAAACCGCACGCTCGGAACCGAAAAAAAGATATCCGATTCCGTTAAGGGAAAAATTACTCTACGCTGTTATGCTGAAAAGATCTAACCGAGAAGCCTAATTTCAGAAATACAGGCGAATAAAGTATACTGTGTAGAGCGATTT
>NW_017068495.1:0-249 GCF_001483705.2 Eufriesea mexicana | reverse complement strand
ACTTGCCTGAGAATAAGTCTATTCAAAATCTATAAGCTGACATTTGTTAGTGATTAGATCGCCTAACGCCTTCAATCTAATGGCAGGTTCAGCCATCTACTTGCCAGAGAATAGGTCTATTAAAAATATTTAACCTGTTATAGCTTGGTGAGTAGATCCCCTAACTCCTTCAATCCAATGGCATGCACAGTCATCTACTTGCCAGAGAATAGGTCTATTCATAATCTATAATCCGTTATAGCTTGGTGA
>NW_017068494.1:0-249 GCF_001483705.2 Eufriesea mexicana | reverse complement strand
GGGGAAAATTCCAAAGCAATTCCGAAGTTGTCGTTGTATATTACGGTTATGCCCTGAGATATTTCCAATCGATGGCATGGTACATACTACATCCACCATTACAGCACTGCTGCAGTTGAATTAAGATGTACAACGATTATTTAAATTCTATAACATTTCTAGAAGAACGAAACGCGGATCAATTGACCCACGAAATATTTGCAATTTACAACACAGAACTGAAAGCTCCATCACATCTATATAGCAGCT
>NW_017068493.1:0-249 GCF_001483705.2 Eufriesea mexicana | reverse complement strand
AATACTTGGGATTCAAGGCAATGGGGATATTGATCGTTTAGCTAAAATAGCCATAGAGAAGTTTATCAATGACGTATTAACAGTTCCATACACTGATCCATTTGGAAAATTTTAAATTTAGGAAAAAAATTTTAAATATAAAGATTAATAATATTATTAAATAACGAAGACTTAATGGCTTAATTAGGGGATATTATTTTCGAAATATTTACATTGATATATTCGTGCCATGGTGTATTCATAATGTGA
>NW_017068492.1:0-249 GCF_001483705.2 Eufriesea mexicana | reverse complement strand
TAGGGTAGGTCATGTCGGGTTAGTATATCTTTGACTTCAGTGCTATGCACTGCAATGCGTTGGCCTCTTGCGCTCTGTTGTGCTCTAGTATATTCTGCTTGACTCTGGGTTGGCCTGCAATATTTGCCTCATCGCGTTATGTTGAGTTACGCTACGTATGGTCAGGTCAGGAAGGACTGGTTAGGATTCCTTTTTTCGTGCTATACACTGCTATCCTGTGGATTTATGCGCTCTACATTGCTCTGCCAC
>NW_017068491.1:0-249 GCF_001483705.2 Eufriesea mexicana | reverse complement strand
CATAGCTCAAGATAACGTGCCGCGAGCATTATAGCTGGCAACCCCTGAGCCAAGCCGAACAAGATAGTCGGGTGTGGAAGGCAGAAGTTCATATAATCGCAAAGTATATCAGGATATTCAAAGCGACCCGAATCTAACCAAAACGAAGGGAGCATACACGAACTTTTCCTAACTCTAGCTAACGTGCCGAGATCGCTATTGCTGCTCTCTCCAGAGCCATGCAGGACATGCTAGAGCACAGTAGAGCGC
>NW_017068490.1:0-249 GCF_001483705.2 Eufriesea mexicana | reverse complement strand
GCTGTAATTCGGTGGATTTCTGCGCTCTTCACTGCCATACTATTCTCTGCTTGACTCTGGGGAGGCCGGATATAGTGGCAATGGCACGGTAGTCTCTGTTATTCCACGTTTGGTAATGCTACGACTGGTTACGTTAGGATAGGGTAGCTTCGACGTTTGTTCCATAAACCGCTATTCGGAGGATTTATACGCTCTACATTGCTCTGCTGTACTCTGTTCGACTCTGGGTCGGACAGTAATAGCGGTCAC
>NW_017068489.1:0-249 GCF_001483705.2 Eufriesea mexicana | reverse complement strand
CAAGGCTACCCAAAACTAACCCGAACTAGCGTAACCCAACCAAACGTAGACTATCTCAGCGTATCATGCAGCGACCACTATTGCTGCCATGCACAGTGCCAAGCAGAATTTATTACGACGAAGTAGAGGGCATGCATCCGCCGAATAACTGTGTATAGCACGAAAGCAAAAGTTATCTTAACCAAACTTATCCCAACTTAACCTAAGCTAACGTAAACTAACTCAAAGTAACGCGTCACGACCGCTATT
>NW_017068488.1:0-249 GCF_001483705.2 Eufriesea mexicana | reverse complement strand
TAGTCGAAAATGTCAACAAAAATGTTTTTTCCATTCTGATTCTATAGCATTGCAATGGCTATAACATGCCCATAGAATATTTCCTCCGTATTTATGCAACCAAATTAGCTCACCACGATATTAGTCGAGAATACCAATAAAAATGAATTTTCCAGTCAGTTTCTATAGCATTGCCATGGCTATAGCATGCAAATAGTATCTTTCCACCTTATTTATGCAACAAAATAAGCTCACCACGATATTAGCCGA
>NW_017068487.1:0-249 GCF_001483705.2 Eufriesea mexicana | reverse complement strand
TATTGGCTCAAGATGGTGTCATTGTCTCCTTTGCTGGACCTAGTGTTAAGCAATCTATTATTTTCCTCTGCATATGTGTCTGCTATTCGAGCTGGATATCGACTACAGAATAATTGACAGCTATCGGCTATTCAAGGTAGCTCACGATGGCGTCGTTGTCTTCTTCAGCACATCTAGTGTTAAACAATTTATTATTTTCTTCTGTACACGTATCTTCTATTCGAGCTGGATGTCGACTACAAAACATTC
>NW_017068486.1:0-249 GCF_001483705.2 Eufriesea mexicana | reverse complement strand
TGGCTTTTGTGCTCTAAACGGCTATACGTAGGATCTCTGCGATCTAATGTATGCTAATGTGCTGTGCCTGTCTCTACGCAGGGCATCAATAGCGGCCGCCGCTCATTACGTTGAGTTATGTTGCGTTCGATTAGGTTATCTTATGCCAGGTTTGGATAGGGCATCCTCGACTTCTGTGCCATACGCTGCTATTCTGATGACGTCTGGGCTCGACTGTGTTCTGCTATATTCTGCTTGGCCCTGGACAGT
>NW_017068485.1:0-249 GCF_001483705.2 Eufriesea mexicana | reverse complement strand
TCCATACATACATGCACCCATACATCCACCTTTCCACATATCCATCCATCCATACATACACCCTTCCGTACATCCATCGAACCATACATCCATCCATCCTTACAGGCACCCATCCGTACATACATCGATCCACACAACTATCCATATATACATACATAAATATACACATCCATACATCCGTACATTCATACTTCCACATATCCATACATCCATAAATCCGCCCAACCATACAACCATTCATCCATACAT
>NW_017068484.1:0-249 GCF_001483705.2 Eufriesea mexicana | reverse complement strand
CTGTACCTAACGTGCCGAGAAAGCTGTTTCTGCACTCCCCAGAGCCAAGCAGAATATATTGCAGGAGAGCAGGGCGTATAAATCCATATAGTCGCAGTTTATAGCAGAAGGGACAAAGCTATCCGAACCTAACCCAAACAAATACAACCTGTCCAAAGGTAGTCCATCCCATAATTACTTGCCGCGGCCACGATTTATGGCCTCCCCAGGGCCGAGCAGAACGTATTAGAGGGAAGTAGAGCGCAGAAA
>NW_017068483.1:0-249 GCF_001483705.2 Eufriesea mexicana | reverse complement strand
AAGCTATAAGAGACTATAGACTTTCAGTAGACATATTCTCTGGCAAGAAAATGGCTGTACTTGACATTGTGTTTAAGGCGTTGGGCGACCTATTCACAAATCTACAACGGATTATAGAGTTTGAATAGACCAATTCTCTGGCAAGTAGATGGCTGTTCTCGCCATTGGTGGAAGGCGATAGGCGACCTATTCGCCAAGCTATAACAGATTGTAGATCTTGAATAGCCCTATTCTCTGGCAAGTAGATGG
>NW_017068482.1:0-249 GCF_001483705.2 Eufriesea mexicana | reverse complement strand
CCGATCTATTCACCAAGCTATAAGAGGTTTTAGATTTTGAATAGACCTATTTTCTGTCAAGTATATGTCTGTACTTGCCATTGGATTGAAGGCGTTGGGCGACATATTCACGAAGCTATAACACATTATATATTTTGAATAGACCGATTCTCTGGCAGGTAGGTGGACAAACTTGCCATTGGATTCAAGGCGGTAGGCGATCTATTTACCAAGCTATAGCACATTATAGATTTTGAATAGACCGATTCT
>NW_017068481.1:0-249 GCF_001483705.2 Eufriesea mexicana | reverse complement strand
ATAGATATTCGGTGGATTCCTGCCCTCACAATTGCTCTTCCCTAATCCGCTGGACCCTGGGGGCCAGCTGCAGTGGTCGCGGCACGTTACTTTGTCTTCGGCTACGATATGTTAGGTTACCTTAGCTTGGGTTAGACTTGGATGTCCCTGACTTTTCTGCTTTACACTCCGTTCCTATGGATTCCGGCGCCCTTCATTCCCCTAACATGTGCTACTTGTCTCTGTGGAGGCCAGCAATACTGGCGGCCG
>NW_017068480.1:0-249 GCF_001483705.2 Eufriesea mexicana | reverse complement strand
AAATAATAATAGATAAAAATGTAGTATTTGGTATTGAAATTTAAGCAAAACTACTAAATTAGATGAAATTGTTAAAATTATATATCTACCTTGGACAAAATTAATATTTATTTTTATAACAATAACTTCATTGTTTCGAATATATTCCAATTGTTACTATCTATGTTATATACTAAACTTACGTATATATTACAGTTCGCTAATTCTACTACTTATAGCAATAATAACACACAAAATTACATACAAATA
>NW_017068479.1:0-249 GCF_001483705.2 Eufriesea mexicana | reverse complement strand
AGCGAAACTAATAATAACTCTGATGTCTTGGATTGTTGCAAAATTTTAACGTTATACAACTCATAATAATCGACCATTACGAAGAGTAGGAAACGTATCTTCAACTGTTTTACCATAACAGTATAATTTCGCAATTCCCATTAATACACTGTTCATTTGATACGTCGATTGCTGCCGTTATGTAACGAAGAGGAAAAGGAAAATCGCCAAGGATAAAGCTGACCTAAATAACAAATACAGAAAACTTTG
>NW_017068478.1:0-249 GCF_001483705.2 Eufriesea mexicana | reverse complement strand
TTGATAGGTAGATGGTTGGATTGTTGTATGGATGTATGGATCGCCGGATGTATGGATGGGTGGCTGAATGGGTCGATGGATGTATGGATGTATGTATGTATGCATGTACGGATGGATGGATGGTTCGGATGTGTGGATGTATGGATGTATATATGTATGAATGTATGGATGTATATATGTATGGACGTATGGATGTATGGATGTATGGATGTATGGATGAATGGATGTATGTATGGATGTATGTGTGGT
>NW_017068477.1:0-249 GCF_001483705.2 Eufriesea mexicana | reverse complement strand
CCGGCGCCGATCAGGGCATCTTAGAGGAGAGTAGAACGCAAAGATCCAGGGAACGGCAGTGTACGGTACGAAAGTCAAAGGTATATCAACCTATCGCAAACAAGCCTAACATATACAAACGTAACCTATCCCATCCTATCGCGTCGCGTCCACTATTTCTGGAATTCCCAGAACAATGAAGGGAAGACTAGGTCACAGTAGAGCGCAGAATTCCACCGAATGGCGGTGCACAGCACAAAAGTCGAAGCT
>NW_017068476.1:0-249 GCF_001483705.2 Eufriesea mexicana | reverse complement strand
GAGAGCACTACGCCTGTCGTCCACAGAGACAAGCAGAGTGCGGTGCTGCACAGAAGGGTGCAGGAGTCCATGGAAGTGCAGCGTTTAGCGCAAAAGTCAAAGCTTTCCTAACCTTACACATCGTAACCTAACGTATCCAAGCGTAATGTATCTCAAGCTAACGTTTGGCGACCACTACTGCTGCCCTCCCGAGAGTCTAGCAGGGTACAGTGTAGCTACGTAGAGCGCAGGAATTAACCGAATGGCAGT
>NW_017068475.1:0-249 GCF_001483705.2 Eufriesea mexicana | reverse complement strand
TCATCCATCCATCCATACAAGCACCCATCCATACATCCATCGATCCATACATTCTTACATCCACACATCCATAAATCCATCCGTCCATACATCCATCCAACCATACATTCATCCATACATACATCCATACATACATACATCCATCCAACCATACATACATCCATGCATACATACATCTTTAAATACATCCATCCATCCATACATCCACCGATCCATACATTCATCTAACCATACATCCATCCATTCATA
>NW_017068474.1:0-249 GCF_001483705.2 Eufriesea mexicana | reverse complement strand
TAAGCCTAAATATATGACATAAAGCTTTCTAAATTAATTATAATATTTTGAATAAGAATTAAAGGATACGTAATATGAAAAAATTTATTCATGCTATTCCTAATAATGTTAAAATTATATCCCCAGGAATTAAATTTTCACATATTCGAATTGACAAAGTCAACGATCGTATAATACTTCTAATTAACTCAAAAATTACTGCAAAACTTATTAAATATCAAGGTGAACCTAATGAAACTAAATGAATGA
>NW_017068473.1:0-249 GCF_001483705.2 Eufriesea mexicana | reverse complement strand
ATCGCCTTCAATCCAATGGCAAGTACAGCCATCTCCTTGCACGAGAATAGGTCTATTCAAAATTAATAATCTGTTATAGCTTGGTGAATAGGTCGCCTAACACCTTCAATCCAGTTGCAAGTACAGCCATCTACCCGCCAGAGAATGAGTATATTCAAAACATATAAGCTGCCATAGCTTGGTGACTAGATCGCCTATCGCCTGCAACCCAATGGCCGGTACAGCCATATACTTGCCAGAAAATAGGTC
>NW_017068472.1:0-249 GCF_001483705.2 Eufriesea mexicana | reverse complement strand
TGAGCATAATATGCTGCGACCACTATTGCTGGCCTCCCAGAACCAAGCAGAAAATATTAGGGAACGGCATAGGGCATAGATCCACCGATTAGCAGTGTATAGCAAAAAGTCAAAGCTATCCTGCCCTAACAAAGCCAAGCGTAACTTAGCCAACCGTAATATATCTCTACCTGACGTGCCGAAACTACTTTTGCTGACCTCCGCAGAGACAATAAGAGCGTATTAGAGCAATATAGAGCGCAGAAATTC
>NW_017068471.1:0-249 GCF_001483705.2 Eufriesea mexicana | reverse complement strand
TCACCCCCGGTTTACAATGGGGAAAACCGGGGTTGAGCGAGGCTACCTCGCATGGCCTGGCCCAACTTCCCCAGGCTCGTCTGGCTGCCAGACGCTAATGGGGCCTCCATACCTGGGGAAGACAAAAAATATCCTACATATATATAAGTTCCCGTCTTTCCAATAGTATTCCCAGTGTCTAAGGCAAGGGTCTGCTAAGCAAGCCTTACCGATGAGTCCGCTAGCAGGCCCGGGACGAAACGCATCCCT
>NW_017068470.1:0-249 GCF_001483705.2 Eufriesea mexicana | reverse complement strand
CCGATATACGCTGCGATTACATGGATTTCTGCATTCTACTATAAACTAATATGTTCTGCTTGGGTCTGCGGGTGCCTGCAGCCATGGTCGCTGCACATTAGGTTGTGTCTGGTTACGCTTGGTTTTATTACGTTTGGCTACGTTGGGATGAGGTAGCTTTGACTTTTGTACTATACACTGCTGCTAGGTGGACTTCTGAGTTCTACATTGCTCTAATATATTCTTCTTGTCCCTGGGGCGGCCAGCATT
>NW_017068469.1:0-249 GCF_001483705.2 Eufriesea mexicana | reverse complement strand
GCTAGAGAAACTGGTTGGAAAATAAAGATATTATTAACATTTTCCTCCAATATCGTTGCGAGCCAACTTTCTTGCATAAATAAGAAGGAAAGATTCCATTGGCGTGCTATAGTCTATGCAATGCTGTACAATCTGGCAGAAAAACATAATTTTATTGACATTTTCGACTAATATCTTGGCGAGCTAACTTCCTTGCATAATTATGGAGTGAACATACCATTGGTGTGCTATAGCCATTGCAATACTTTA
>NW_017068468.1:0-249 GCF_001483705.2 Eufriesea mexicana | reverse complement strand
TTCGATTTTGTGTGTTTATTTCGTCAATACAGTGCCGGAAGTGAACCTGTTCGAAAAATTCTATGGCGTAGTTTCCCGTTGTGGCTTAGAACTTTGAAATTTGTATTGATTTTTGAAAATTTGCTACTTACTTTCGTGAAGCGAATTATTCTCTTTCGATTAGGCCGATTTTTTTTCAATTTCGTCGATTGTGTGCCGAATAATAGCGACGGGCGTGGCTGTGGGTGACAGGTCGTCCGACGCAATAGA
>NW_017068467.1:0-249 GCF_001483705.2 Eufriesea mexicana | reverse complement strand
GAAAAGGCAAAGACATCCTGACCAAACCTAACCTAACCAAACCTAACGGAACGTAGCCTGACCCAACCTAACGTGCCGAGACCACCATTGCTCGCCTCCCGAGGGTCGAGCAGAGTATAGTGGATGCAAGTAGTGCGCCGAAAGCCACCAGATGGCAATGTATAGCCCAAAAGTGCAAGATAACCTAACCTAAGCGTATCAAACATAACCTATCCAAACGTAGAGTAACTAAACCTGTCGAGTGGAGAC
>NW_017068466.1:0-249 GCF_001483705.2 Eufriesea mexicana | reverse complement strand
ACAGGGAATGGACTAATCCAATAGTTAGAGTACCGTGTTGATAGTTATAATCAGAACTGTATTGTCACCTGTTAACATCCCCTGCTGTAATTGATTTATCACTTGATCATTCAAGAATTACTGAAGGACTCAGATGATCAGCGAATTGAACAGTCCAATGGAAACAGTACTAGGTAGACAGCTACTCTCGGTACTGCATTGTGATATGTCTATATCTCAAGTGATAATTTATCTATCCATTTATCGCTC
>NW_017068465.1:0-249 GCF_001483705.2 Eufriesea mexicana | reverse complement strand
CACGATTATAGCTTTGTCTTTCTTTGCCTGCGTCTTTCATACTTGATTCCCCAAACTTTTGGGCACATAGAAATATTTGAACGTGTTGAAATGTAATAAATTAGCGTTGCGTCAGTAGAGTATAAATTTCTGTATACCGATCCGAAACACTATTTGTAAGACACGAAATATAATAAAGTGCCAGCAGTTTCACTTTAACTTCCTTCGCTCCAATTTAGATTAGGTGCCTTTGATACAGATATCGCCAGC
>NW_017068464.1:0-249 GCF_001483705.2 Eufriesea mexicana | reverse complement strand
GTAGCATGACAGACTTCCAACTCGCCAGAATTTAGCGAAGAATTCGAACGCAACGCGATACTTCTTGGTCCTTCGAGCCAGATTTTGTTAGATCCTTCTGACCTCTTCGGTTCCCACGTATCACTTTCCTCTAGCCTAAAACCTGAATCTTTGGCTCTACTGAACCCTCCAATCCTGATACCCACAACGAGGACTTTTATTGTACATTACGCGAAATCTCAGTTCAACAGGTGCCTATAAGGACCCTAG
>NW_017068463.1:0-249 GCF_001483705.2 Eufriesea mexicana | reverse complement strand
CGCAGTAGAGCGCAGAGATCCACCGAACAGCTGTGTGTAGTACAAAAGTCAAAGCCATCGTAACCAAACATAATCTAACCCAACAAAGCAAAACATAATCTTACGCTACCTGTCGTGACACGACCACTATTGCTCGCCTGCCCAGATTCGACCAGGGTATAGTAGAGCAATGTCGGGCGCAGGAATCCTCCGAATTGCAGTTTATGGCACAAAAGTCAAAGAAGTCCTAACCGAGCATTCCTAACCGAG
>NW_017068462.1:0-249 GCF_001483705.2 Eufriesea mexicana | reverse complement strand
ATCGTAGCTTAACCCAACGTAACTTAGCCCAACATGTTACAACAAAGGTAACATGCCTCCACCAATCTTGCCGAGACCTCTATTGCTGGCCTCCCCAGAGCCCAGCAGATCATACTAGAGCACAGTGGATTGCAGAAATCAACCGTATAGCTGTGTATAGCAGAAAAGCCAAAGCTATCTTGCCCCAACCAAACAAATATTCACATAGCCGGACGTAACATATCTCAACATATCGTGCCACGACCGCTA
>NW_017068461.1:0-249 GCF_001483705.2 Eufriesea mexicana | reverse complement strand
TCCCGGCACGTTAGATTGAGTTATGATGCGTTTGGTTATGTTACGTTTGGTTAGGTTAGGATAGGGTAGCATAGACTTATGTGCAGTAAATTGTCACTCGGTAGATTTCTGCGCTCCACATTGCTCTAATATACTCTGTTCGTTTCTCCGGAGGGCAGAAATTATGGTCGTGGCACGTTCGCTTGTGATACGTTACGTTTGTTCAGGTCAGGTCAGTGTATGTTTGTTTAGTGTAGATTAGACTTTCGT
>NW_017068460.1:0-249 GCF_001483705.2 Eufriesea mexicana | reverse complement strand
GCAGCTATAATACGGCCTTCTGCGCTCTACTCTACACTAACGTGTTCCGCTTGAATCTGGGGAGGCCAGCAATAGATGTCTCGGCACGTTACGTTCAGTCAGGTGACGTTCGGTTAGGTAGGGTTAGGCTACGTTTGGATAGGAAAGCTATAACTCTTGTGTTGTACACTGCTATTCGGTGGACTCCTGCGCACTACTGTGCTCTAGTATATCCTGATTTGCTCTGGGGAGCGCAGCAATAGCGGTCTC
>NW_017068459.1:0-249 GCF_001483705.2 Eufriesea mexicana | reverse complement strand
TGTATGGATGCATTGATTTATGAATGTGTGGATGTATTAATGTATGGATGGGTGGATGTGTGGTTGGATAGATGTACGGATCGATGGGTGTATGGATGGGTACTTGTATGGATGGATGGATGCATGGTTCGATGTATGTATGGATGGGTGGATGTATGGATGGTTGGATGTATGTAAAGATGGATTTATGGATGGATGTACGTATGTATGAATGGTTGTATGGATGGATGGATGTATGGAAGGATTGAG
>NW_017068458.1:0-249 GCF_001483705.2 Eufriesea mexicana | reverse complement strand
ACTTCCGGCGACCCCGGCACCTGCTCCTCCAATATTCCACCCTCCCGGCTGTCCGAATGTCTTGTTACTCCAGAAGCGTTCTTTTTATCCATGTAGCCAGCGTGAAATTAGCGTTGCACACGGTGCATACCGCTTCGCTGATTTTCTTCCGTTTTTAGCGACGTAGCTGTGACGACATCTCTTTGTAACAACATTTATTCACCCCTTGCCTGTATATTTATTGCCATTTTTCCTGGCGGATGGAGCAAT
>NW_017068457.1:0-249 GCF_001483705.2 Eufriesea mexicana | reverse complement strand
ACTTCCGGCGACCCCGGCACCTGCTCCTCCAATATTCCACCCTCCCGGCTGTCCGAATGTCTTATTACTCCAGAAGCGTTCTTTTTATCCATGTAGCCAGCGTGAAATTAGCGTTGCACACGCTGCATACCGCTTCGCTGATTTTCTTCCGTTTTTAGCGACGTAGCTGTGACGACATCTCTTTGCAACAACATTTATTCACCCCTTGCCTGTATATTTATTGCCATTTTTCCTGGCGGATGGAGCAAT
>NW_017068456.1:0-249 GCF_001483705.2 Eufriesea mexicana | reverse complement strand
GCTTGGAGAATAGATCGCCTAACGCCTTCCTTCCAATGGCAATTACAGCCATCTACATGCCAGGGAATATGGCTATTCAAGATCTATAATCTGTTGTAGCCTGGTGAATACATGGCCTAACGCTTTCAATCCAATGGCAAGTAGAGCCATCTACTTGCCAGAGAATAAGCCTGTACAAAATATATGTAATCTGTTATAGCATGGTGAATAGATCGCCTTACGCCTTCAATCCAATGGCAAGTACAGCCA
>NW_017068455.1:0-249 GCF_001483705.2 Eufriesea mexicana | reverse complement strand
TGGCGTTATGCGATCTATTCACCAAGCGATAACAGGTTATATATTTTGAATAGACCAATTCTCGTGCAAGTAGATGGCTGTTCTTGCAATTGGTTGAAGACGTTAGGTTACCTATTCTCCAAGCTGCGACAGATTACATATTTTGGATAGACGTATCCTCTGGCAAGTAGATGGCTGTACTTGCCTTTGGACTGAAGGCGTTAGGCGATGTTTTCTCCAAGCTATAACAGATTATATACTTTGAATAGA
>NW_017068454.1:0-249 GCF_001483705.2 Eufriesea mexicana | reverse complement strand
GCTGGCATCCCCATCGCCAAGGGGTGCATATTAGAGGGGAGAAGAACGCAGAGGTCCATAGAATGGTAGTGTATTGTACGAAAGTCAATAATGTCCCAATCCAACACAAACAAACCCAACTTAACCGGACGCAAACTAACACGACATTGCGAGCCGCGGCCACTATTTCAAGCACTCCCAGAGCAGAGAAGGTACTATTAGATCACAGTAGAGCCCAAAAATCCGCTCAATAGCAGTGTAAAGCAGAAA
>NW_017068453.1:0-249 GCF_001483705.2 Eufriesea mexicana | reverse complement strand
ACATCCGCACATCCATCCATCCATACATCCACCCATCCATACATCCATCGAGCCATCCATCCACCCATCCATACATTCACCCATCCATACGTCCATTGATCCATAAATCTATCCATCGATACATCCATAAGTACATACATACATACATCTACACATCCATAAATCCATACTTCCACACATCCATGAAACCATACACACATCCATACATCCATCCATATATACATCCATACATGCATCCATCCATACATC
>NW_017068452.1:0-249 GCF_001483705.2 Eufriesea mexicana | reverse complement strand
CGCTCTGAGAATTCCAGTAATGGTGGCTGCTGCGCATTAGATAGTGTTAGGCCACGATTAGTTTGGTTAGGTCTGTGTCGGTAAGGTTAGGGTATCCTTGACTTCCGTGCTATACACTGCCATTCCATAGTCCTGTGTTCTGTACTATGCTCCATCGTATTCTGCTTGTCACTGGCGAAGCCAGCAAAAGTGGTCGCGGCACGTTAGGTATAGTCGTTCTACGTTTGGCTATGTTAGATTAGGCCTAGT
>NW_017068451.1:0-249 GCF_001483705.2 Eufriesea mexicana | reverse complement strand
GCGGTAGAGCGCAGATATCCAAAGATAACCCAAACTACCTCGAACGAGTCTAACCTAACCGAACATAACCTAGCAGAACCTATCGTCCTGCGGCCACTACTTCTAGCCTCCTCAGAGCATTGCAGATAATAATAGATCACAGCAGAGCGCAGAAATGCACTGAATAGGAGTGTATATCGCAAAAGCAAAAGTCATTCTATCCATACCAGGCCTAACCTACCCCAACAAAATGTAGAATGACTAAATCTA
>NW_017068450.1:0-249 GCF_001483705.2 Eufriesea mexicana | reverse complement strand
AATGTCAATAAAATTGAATTTTCCCTCCAGATTCTGTAATATTACCATGGCTATAGCACACCATTAGTATATTTCAACCTTATTTATGGAAGAAAGTTAGTTCACCGCGACATCAGTCAAAATGACAACAAAAATGAGTTTTCCGTCCAGACTCTATAACAGTGCAATGGCTATAGCACGCCAATTGTATCTTTTCTCATTATTTAGGCGGAAAAGGTAGCTCACCACGATATTAGTAGAAAATGTCAA
>NW_017068449.1:0-249 GCF_001483705.2 Eufriesea mexicana | reverse complement strand
GCGCTCTACTGAGCTCTTGTATATCCCACTTGGCTCTGTGGAGCCCTGCAGTAGTGGTCTCGGTTCGTTAGATTAAGTCAGGCTGCGTTGGTAATCTTACGATTGGTTACGTTAGGATAGGGTTGCTTCTTCTTTTATGCTATACGCTGCTATATGGAGGACTTCGGCGCTGTGCGCTGCTTTAACACACAAAGCATATCTCTCGGAGGCCAGCAATATTATTCTCGGTACGTTATGTTTAGCTATGTC
>NW_017068448.1:0-249 GCF_001483705.2 Eufriesea mexicana | reverse complement strand
GGTGGACTTCTGCGTCATGCAGTGCTCTAGTATTTTCAGCTTGTCTCTGCGAAGGCCGGCAGGGGTGATCTCGGCACGTTATGTTGCGTCAGGTTAGGTTCGGTTATGTTGGGTTAGGCTAAGTTTGGTCAGTATACCTCTGACTTTTGTGTTGTACACTGCCATTCTGTGGATTTCTGGGCTCCTATGTGCTCTAGTATGTCCTGCTTGGCTCTGTGGAGGGCAGCAATAGTGGTCTCGGCACGTTAG
>NW_017068447.1:0-249 GCF_001483705.2 Eufriesea mexicana | reverse complement strand
AAGGAGGAATGATGCAATTGCCGTGCTATAGCCATTTCAATGCTATAGAATCTGTGTGGAAAATTCAATTTTATTGACATTTGCGACTAATATCGTGGTGAACTATTTTTTGCGTAAATAATAAGGAAAGGTTCTATTGTCGTGCTATTGCCATTGCAATGCATTAGAATCAGGCTGGAAAATTCTATTTCATTGACATTTTTAACTAATATCGTGGTGAGCTAACTTTCTTGCATAAATACGGAGGAT
>NW_017068446.1:0-249 GCF_001483705.2 Eufriesea mexicana | reverse complement strand
ATAAAATTGAACTTTCCAGCCAGATTCTATAGCATTGCAAAGCCTATAGCACGCGAATAGAATATTTCCTTCGTATTTATGCGAGAAAGGTAACTCACCACGATATTGGCCGAAAATGTCAATAGAATTGAATTTTCCTTCCAGATTCTATACCACTGCAATGGCTGTAGCTCGCCAATAGAATCCTTCTTCCATGTTTATGCGGGAAAGTTATCTCACCACGATATTAGCCGATAATGTCAATAAAAT
>NW_017068445.1:0-249 GCF_001483705.2 Eufriesea mexicana | reverse complement strand
CAGAGGATGCTCGTGACGGGTGCCATGGGATCGTTTTCTCTTTTGACTCTAGTTGACACGAACTATGGTTTGGATACTGAGACTATGAGTTCATAATTGTAAAATAACTGCAATATACATGAACAACTGCAATATAACTGAGCCGTTCACTGCGCAAATTGATTAACCCCATGAAACAAAAAGTGAAGAAATGCAATGGAATAATGTATATTGTTTTTTAAAATTCCCTTTATAATTTAAATCGAAATA
>NW_017068444.1:0-249 GCF_001483705.2 Eufriesea mexicana | reverse complement strand
TGAAGGCGTTTGGCGACCTATTCACCAAGCTATAACGGATCACAGATTTTGAATAGACCTATTGTCTGGCAAGTTGATGGCTGTACTTGCCATAAGATTGAAGGCGTTAGGCGATCTATTCAGCCAGCTGTGGCTGCTGTAATATTTTGAATAGACAAATTCTGTGGAAAGTAGATGGCTGTTCTGGCAGTTGGATTGAAGCCGTTGGGCGATCTATTCACCAAGCTATAGCAGGTTATAGATTTCGAA
>NW_017068443.1:0-249 GCF_001483705.2 Eufriesea mexicana | reverse complement strand
AAAGGCAATGAAATAGAATTTTCCACGACGATTCTACAGCTTGCAGTGATTATAGCGCGCCAAAAGGATCTTTCCTCCTTACTTATGCAAGCAAGCTGGCTCACCACGATAATAGTCGAAAATGTCAGTAGAATTGTATTTTCCGGCCAGATTCTACAGCATTGCAATGGTTATAGCTTGCCAATAAAATCTTTCCTCATTGTTTATGCAAGAAAGTTAACTCACCACGATATTAGCCGAAAATGTTAA
>NW_017068442.1:0-249 GCF_001483705.2 Eufriesea mexicana | reverse complement strand
TAAGATATATCAATATTATTATTTAATTCAATTAATGATACAATTATTAGAGCTTCTTTTAAAAAATCTTAATTATTAAATATTAGTATTAAGATTCTTTGGAAAAATTAATATCTGAAAATTGATATTCAGATGTTTAATGGGTACCTAAACATAACAGATATAGATCAACGAAAATCTGCGAAGAATGAAAATTAATACTGTCCAATAAAAAAAAAATATATATTTTAATTTCAAATAAAATAAAAT
>NW_017068441.1:0-249 GCF_001483705.2 Eufriesea mexicana | reverse complement strand
CTGTATGGATGGATGGCTGTATGGATGGATTGATGTATGGATGGGCGGATGTACGGTTGTATGTATGTATGGATGTGTATATGTATGGATGTATGGATGGGTGGAATGATGTATGTACGGATGGATGGGTGGTCGGGTTCATGGATTTATGCTTGTATGGATGTATGAATGTATGGATGTATGGCTGGACGTATGTACGGATGGATGGATGTATGGATGTATGGATGTATGGATCTATGGATGTGTGTG
>NW_017068440.1:0-249 GCF_001483705.2 Eufriesea mexicana | reverse complement strand
AGTAAGGTAGAGCAATGTAGAGCGCAGAAGTCCACCGAATAACAGTGCCTAGCACAAAAGTCACAGTTCCCCTTCCTAAATTAACTAAACGTAGCGAAACCAAACGTAACCTAATAAAACCTCGCGTGCCGAGACCACAACTGCTACTCTCCCCAGAGCAAAGCATAACATATCAGACAGGAGTATAGCTTAGAAATCCATAGAATCGAAATATATAGCAGAAGATTCAGATATACCCAACCTAACCCA
>NW_017068439.1:0-249 GCF_001483705.2 Eufriesea mexicana | reverse complement strand
GGCATTTCGAATTTGTTCCATGTATCGCTTCCATGGGTCACTATTCGGATCGAAGGACTAAAAAATGTCGCGTTCCTCTTAGCTCTCTTCGCAAAGAATTGCAAACTCTATCGCGATAGTCAATCGAAGGTGGAGGACGAGAGGTTTTTAGAGAAAAGAGCACTACGTTTCCTGAGTAGGACTTTGTTATGTGCGGGGGGCCAGATGCGGAAAACTGAAGGCTAGCTTTTCGGGAAAGACCCGTGTCAG
>NW_017068438.1:0-249 GCF_001483705.2 Eufriesea mexicana | reverse complement strand
TCCTCCTTATTTATGCAGGAAAGTTAGCTCACCGCGGTATTAGCCCAAAATGTCAATAAAATCAAATTTTCCAGCCAGATTCTATTGCATCGCAATGACTATAGCACACCAGCAGAATCTTTCCTCCTTATTTATTCAAGAAAGGTAGCTCACCATGATATTAGTCGAAAATGTCAATAAAATCGTATTTTCCGGCCAGATCCTATCCCATCGCAATGACTATAGCACGACAACAGAATCTTTCCTCCT
>NW_017068437.1:0-249 GCF_001483705.2 Eufriesea mexicana | reverse complement strand
CCCTCTCCTAACCCATGCAATCGTAATATAGCCAAACGCAACATAACCTAACACAACGTGCAGGGATCACTATCGCTGGCCTCCGCAGAACCAAGCGGAGTATACTAGAGCACAGTAGAGTGCTGAAACGCACCCGATGTCAGTGCATAGCTGAAAATTCAGAGTGATCCTAACCAAACCAGGCCATACCTAAACCAACCAAACGTAGAATAACCATACCTATCGTGTCACGGCCGCTAATGCTGCTCT
>NW_017068436.1:0-249 GCF_001483705.2 Eufriesea mexicana | reverse complement strand
AATGCTGGCCTCGCCAGTGCCAAACTGAACAAATCAGATCACACTGGAGAGCAGAAATCCACCAAATAGCTGTGTGTAGCACAGAAGTCTAAGTTATAAAAGCATAACGTAACCAAGCATAACATAGACAAACGTAACGTGACGCGACCTAACGTGCCGAGAGCATTATTGCTGGCCTATGCCGGACCAAGCAGAATATACTAGAGGACATTTGAGCGTAGAAATCGACCGCATTGCAGCGAATAGCAC
>NW_017068435.1:0-249 GCF_001483705.2 Eufriesea mexicana | reverse complement strand
GTTTTGGCATTTGTGCTATACACTGCTATTTTGCAGATTTCTGCTCTCTACTGTGCCTAGTATTTTCTGCTTGGCTCCGGGGATGTCAGGAACTATGGTCTGTGCACGCTAGCTTGAGCTATGTTACTCTCGGTTATGCTACGTTTGGCTTGGTTGGGCAAGGGTAGCTTTGACTTTCGTGCTCTGCATTGCCATTCGGTGGACTTCTTCACCCTACTTTGGTCTTATATTCCCTGCTCGGTTCTGGGG
>NW_017068434.1:0-249 GCF_001483705.2 Eufriesea mexicana | reverse complement strand
TTTCAAACTTAGATCGTATCGTTAATAAATTCTCGTATAATTATTATTGTTCGTTAATAGCTTTGTTATTCGTAGTGTTAACATTTTCTAATTACTACTAATTATTAATATATGTATATATTATATATAATTTATTTATGAAAGTGTCAAAGTTGAACGAAGATTAACTGGCCAATCGAAATTCGCACTTGTTGTAATAATAGTAAGACTTTTGGTATATTTTCAAATAGTTGGATCAATAAAATTTCG
>NW_017068433.1:0-249 GCF_001483705.2 Eufriesea mexicana | reverse complement strand
ATATAGGTTGTGGCTGGAAAACACAATTTTGTTGACATTTTCAACTAATATCGTGGTGAGTTAGCTTTCTTACATAACTAAGGAGGAACGATTCTATTGGCGTGCTGCAGGCATTGAATGCTATGGAATCCTCCTGGAAAATAAAATTTTATTGACATTTTCGACTGATATCGTGGAGGCCGAACCTCCTTGCATTGGTGAGGGGGAAAGATACTATTGGCGTGCTGTAGCCTTTGCAATGCAATGGAC
>NW_017068432.1:0-249 GCF_001483705.2 Eufriesea mexicana | reverse complement strand
CATAATGGAGCGCTGTAGAGCGCAGAAATCCGCCGAATAGCAGTGTGCATCACAATCGTTAAACCTATCCTTTCCAAACTCAACGTAACCCAACCTATCCTAACGCAACCTGACACAACATAAGGTGCCGAGACTACTATGTCTGTCCTTTCCAGAGCCAAACTGAAAATATTACGGCACTACAGTACTGAGAAATCCTCCTAATAGCAGATTATATCATTAAGGTCAAAGCTACCCTCTCGAAACCCA
>NW_017068431.1:0-249 GCF_001483705.2 Eufriesea mexicana | reverse complement strand
TAGGATTGTGTAACTTTGACTTTTGTGCCATACACTGCGACACTGCGTATTGCTGCGCTCTACTCTCATGTCACATGTTCCGCTTGGTTCAGCGGAGTGTAGCAATAGTTGTCGTGGAACTTTATGTTGAGACAGGCTAAGCTTGGTAACGTTACGTTTCGTTAGGTTAGGACAGGGCAGCTTTGGCTTTCGTGCTGCACACTGCTATCCGCGGACTTCTGCGCTCTGCTGCGTTCTAATATTTACTGG
>NW_017068430.1:0-249 GCF_001483705.2 Eufriesea mexicana | reverse complement strand
CAAGTGGATGGCTGTACTTGTAATTGGATTGAAGGCGTTAGGCGATCTATTCACCAAGCTGTAAGTGGTTATAGATTTTGATTAGACCTAATCTCTGACAAGTAGACGGCTTTACATGCCATTGGTTGCAGACGATAGGCGACCTATTAAACAAGCTATAACAGATTTTAGATTTTGAATATACCTATTCTCTGGCAAGTAGTTGGGTGTACTTGCCATTGGATTGAAGGCGTTAGGCGATGTATTCAC
>NW_017068429.1:0-249 GCF_001483705.2 Eufriesea mexicana | reverse complement strand
CGCTTTAGTCTGCTATTAGGTGGATTTCTGCGCCCTACAGTGCTCACATATTTTCAGCTTGGCACTGGGAATGCCAGCAATCGGGGCCTCGGTGCGTCATGCTCTGTCAGGTTACGTTAGCTTGCATTGGCATAGGATATATTTTGCTAGGATAGCTTTAACTTCTGTTCTGGGCACTGCAGTTCCGTGGATTTCTGCGCTCTACTGTCCTCTAGTTTGTCCTACTTGTCTCTGGGGAGGGCAGCAAAG
>NW_017068428.1:0-249 GCF_001483705.2 Eufriesea mexicana | reverse complement strand
GTGAGGTAACTTTCTTGCATAAATAAGGAGGAACGATCCTATTGGCGTGCTGTAGCCATTGCAATGCTATGGAGTCTGCATCGAAAATTCAACTTTCTCGACATTTTCGACTAATAGCGTGGTCGTGTATCTTTCTTGCATAAATACGGAGGAAAGATGCTATTGGCCAGCTATGGCCATTGAAAATCTATAGTATCTCGATGGAAAATTCAGTTTTATTGAAATTTTCGACTAATATCGTGGTGAGCT
>NW_017068427.1:0-249 GCF_001483705.2 Eufriesea mexicana | reverse complement strand
GGTGTACAGCCCAGAAGTCAAAGCTGCCCTATCCTACCCTGGCCAAACGTAACATAACGAATCGTAGCATATCCCATCCTGAAGCGCCGAGACCACTATTCCTGGCCTTCCCAGAGGCAAGCGGAATGCACTGGAGCACAGCGGAGCGCACTTATCCACCGCATTGCAGCGTACAGCAAAAGAGTTGAAGATATCCTAACCAAACCTGTCATAGCATAGCCTAACTGAACGCAGCATAACTGAACACAA
>NW_017068426.1:0-249 GCF_001483705.2 Eufriesea mexicana | reverse complement strand
CAGATTAGGTTACACTACGTCTGCCAGTGGCACGGTTGGTTAGGTTAGAATGGGGTAGCTTTGATTCTTGCGTTGTACACCGCTGTTCGGAGGATTTCTACGATCTACATTGCTCTACTGGTCTCTGCTCGATTCTGGGGAGGCTAGTAATAGTGTTGCCTGCAGATTAGGTTGTGTTACGCTACGTTTGGTTAGGTTATGTGAGTTTGGGTTAGGTTTGGGTTGTTTTGACTTTCATGGCATAGGCTG
>NW_017068425.1:0-249 GCF_001483705.2 Eufriesea mexicana | reverse complement strand
AATGTCAATAAAATTGAATTTTGCAGTCAGATTCTATAGCATTGCAATGGCTATAGTATGCCCGTAGTATCTTTCCTCCTTATTTATGCAACAAAATTAGCTCACCACGATCTGAGTATAAAATGCCACCAAAATTGAGTTTTCCAGGCAGATTCCACAGCATTGCAATGGATACAGCATGCCAACAGAATCTTTCCTCCGTATTTATGCAAAAAACTTAGCTCACCACGATATAAGTCGAAAATGTCA
>NW_017068424.1:0-249 GCF_001483705.2 Eufriesea mexicana | reverse complement strand
TAATAGCTATAGCACTACGAATGGATCTTTGCTCCTTACCTATGCAAGGAAGTTAGCTCACGATGAAATTAGTCGAAAATGTCAATAAAATTGAATTTTCCAAGAAGATTCAAATGCATTGTAATGCCTATAGTACGCCAATAGAATATATCCTGCTTACTTCGGCAAGAAAGATAGCTCACCACTATAACAGTCGAAACTGTCAATAGTATTGAACTTTCCAGCCAGATTCTGTAGCATTGCAAAGCC
>NW_017068423.1:0-249 GCF_001483705.2 Eufriesea mexicana | reverse complement strand
AACTAAAGCTGTCGTGCCGCGACCAATATTGCTGGCCGCCCCAGAGCCAAGCTGATGATATTAGAGCACTCTAGGGCGCAGGGATGCACCTAATAGCAGACTATTGCACTAAAGTCGAAGCTGTCCTCTCCAAACCTAACCAACCGTAACCTAACCCAACCTATAGTGACGAGACCGCTATTTCTTTCCTCCCGAGAGCCGAGCTGAAAATATTAGAGCACCATAGGACGCAGAAATCCACCTAATAGC
>NW_017068422.1:0-249 GCF_001483705.2 Eufriesea mexicana | reverse complement strand
TTCTGTGATTCACTCTGCTCTAGTATATTCCGCTTGGCTCTGGGGATGCCAGCAGCAGTGCTCCCGGCAAGTTGCTTTGTGTTATACTACGAACGGTTAGGTTAGGCTGAGCCAGGTTAGGATCGGACATCCTTGACTTTTGTGCTATACACTGCTATGCGGTGGATGCCTGCGGTCTATATTGCGCTACCATACCCAGCTCGACTGACGGGATTCGAACAATAGCTGCCGCGGAGTGTTGGGTTCAGT
>NW_017068421.1:0-249 GCF_001483705.2 Eufriesea mexicana | reverse complement strand
TGGATCCTGGTGGTTTCTGTAAAGAAAAGAAAGTATCGAAAATTAAACGAAACTTTAGCCTGCCAGATCGAAAAAATCATAGAATGCAGTGCACTTAATAATTACGCTGATCTTCGAGAAATTGCGATGCATGAATCTTTTATTCGACGAATTAAATATATTTTCGTTCCTCTTTTCCTATATATCTATATATTTATTTATTCGATGAATCTTGGTAGTTCCTGTAAAGAAAAGAAAGTATCAAAAATT
>NW_017068420.1:0-249 GCF_001483705.2 Eufriesea mexicana | reverse complement strand
ATACATGATTACCCCCATCAGATAACGTCGTCGTTGATCGTCAATTCACTATCAATCAGCTCAACCTCTCGCATAAAAATTATTTTGACACTATTCTGCTCTCAAATATAAACCCTGAAGTCCTAACAAATTTTCAAACATCCTTTCACCCTTTCAACCACTCCTATATAGTGTCACTAATCATTACAACCCCGAATTTCACACTTAGACACCCATTTCCCCTAAAAGTAGCAATTAGAAGTCTTCCTA
>NW_017068419.1:0-249 GCF_001483705.2 Eufriesea mexicana | reverse complement strand
TCCATACGTCCGTCCATCGATACACCCGTCCTTCCATACATCCGTCCATCCATACATCCATCGGTCCATACATACATCCATCCATACATCCATCCACCGATCCATCCATCCGTCCATACATCGATACACACATCAATACATGCATCCATACATACAACCAAACATTCATCAAAACATGTATCAATACATACATCCATACATACATCCATTCAAACATCCATACATAAATCCATGCATACATCCATGCAT
>NW_017068418.1:0-249 GCF_001483705.2 Eufriesea mexicana | reverse complement strand
TGTCCAACTTTGCTCGGGGAAGGGCAAAAATAGCGGTCTCTGCACGATAGGTTGAGTTGTGTTTCGTTTGGTTGTGATAGGTTACGTCTGGTTATGTTATGATTGGTTAGGTTAGGAAGGGAAAGCTATGTGATTTGTGCTGTATTCTGCTATTACGTGTATTCCTGCGCCCTACAGTGCTCTGGCATTTTCTGCTTGGCTCTGGCAAGGCCAGCAAGGTGGCCTCGGCACATTACGTTGAGCCACATT
>NW_017068417.1:0-249 GCF_001483705.2 Eufriesea mexicana | reverse complement strand
ATTATAAGTTTAATTTTTCTTAAATTGAAACGTAATTTTAGAAAATAAATGTAATAAAAGATATCCTTGATTTTAAAATTTACTTTCACGAATATTGAAATTTTTTAGTTCAATGACTGTAAGTACATCATTTTTATACAAAAAGTAGAAAATTATCTTCTAATGACTCCAATAAACTCGTTTTCTAAAAGGTTAATATGATTTTACATTATCTGTTTAAAAAATAAGAAAATTAGTATGTTCCTCAAT
>NW_017068416.1:0-249 GCF_001483705.2 Eufriesea mexicana | reverse complement strand
GATATTAGTCGAAAATGTCAATAAAATTGAGTTTTCCAGGAAGATTCTATAGCTTTGCAATGCTTACAGCACGCCAATAGAATCTTTTCCCCTTATTTATGAAAGAAAGTAAACTCACCACGATATTAGTCGTAAATGCCAATAAACTTGAATTTTCCAGCCAGATTCTACTGCATTGCTGTGGCCATAGCACGCCAAAAGCATCTTTCCCACTTACCTACGCAAGGAAGATAGCTCACCACGATATTA
>NW_017068415.1:0-249 GCF_001483705.2 Eufriesea mexicana | reverse complement strand
ATGTATGCATGGATTTATGGATGTATGTATATAAGGATGTACGAATGTATGGATGTACGAATGTATGGATGTACGGATGTATGGACGAATGTACGTGTATCTGTATGGATGTATGGATTAATGGATGTATGAGTGGATGTATGGATGGATGGATGTATGGATCGATGGATGTATGGATGGTTGGACGTAGGAGTGGATGGATGTATGGAAGTATTGGTATATGGATGTTTGGATGCATGAATGTATGTA
>NW_017068414.1:0-249 GCF_001483705.2 Eufriesea mexicana | reverse complement strand
TAACGTAACAGAACGAAAACTAACTCAACCTAACGAGCCGATATCATTATTACTGCCCTCCACGGAGCCAAGCAGGACATATTGTTGGAGGGGAGAGCGCAAAAGTTCATGGAATTCCAGTGCTAGCGCAATAGTCGAAGCTACCCTATCCTAACGATGCCAAATGTGACACAACTGAACGTAGCTCAACCAAACTTAACGTGCCGAGATCACTATTACTGGCCTCCTCAGACCCGCCCAGAATGTACC
>NW_017068413.1:0-249 GCF_001483705.2 Eufriesea mexicana | reverse complement strand
AAGTTGGCTCACCACGGCATTAATCGAAAATGACAATAAAATTGAACTTTCCAGCTGGATTCTTCAGCATTGCAATGGCTATAACGCGCAAAAACGATCTTTCCTCCTTACTTATGCAATGAAGCTGGCTCACCACGATATTAGTCCAAAATGTCAATAAAATTGAACTTTCCATCCAGGTTCTACAGCATTGCAATGCCTATAGCATGCCAATACTATCTTTCTTCCTTGTTTATGCAAGAAAGTTAG
>NW_017068412.1:0-249 GCF_001483705.2 Eufriesea mexicana | reverse complement strand
TTAGAATAAGTTTGGCAGGGTAGCTCCGGCTTTCGTGCTATGCACAGCTACTCGGTGGATTCCCGCCGACAAATGTGATCTGCTCCATTGTGCTAGACGATGGCAAGGGCACGAATATTGGTCGCCGGACGTTAAGTTGCGTTAGGTTACGTTTGATTGGTCAACGTTTGACTGGGTTAGGCTTTCATAGCTTCGTCTTTCGCGTTGTACACTCTTATTCGGTGGAGAATTGCGCTCAACTGTTCTTTG
>NW_017068411.1:0-249 GCF_001483705.2 Eufriesea mexicana | reverse complement strand
AAATCATCCGAATAACAGTGTACAGAACGAAAGTCGCTGATAACTATACAGAGCTTCACATATTCCAGCGAAACCAACCGTAACATTACGCGGCCTAACGTGCCGATACCACCATTGTTGGCCCCACAGATACAAGAAGTATGCACTAGAACACAGTAGTGCGCAGAGATCCATAGGATTGGTGTTATAGCACATAAGTCGATGATATCGTATCTTAACCTGACCTAACGTGACCTAACCAAACGCTGC
>NW_017068410.1:0-249 GCF_001483705.2 Eufriesea mexicana | reverse complement strand
AAGTCGAAGACGCCCTGTCCAAACCTATCGTAACCTAACCTAACGAAACAAAACATCTCTATCCAACGTGACGCGACGAGTATAGCTGGTATCCACAGAGCAAAGCATAGCTTATTGTTTAACAGTAGAGCGCAGATGTCCGTCGAATATCAGAGAATAACCCAAGAATCAAAGGTGTCCTAACCCAGACTAACCGAACGTGACGTACCCGAACGTAACCTAAATCAACCCAACCGCCCTACAATACTA
>NW_017068409.1:0-249 GCF_001483705.2 Eufriesea mexicana | reverse complement strand
AAGATAGCTCACCAATGTATTAGTCGAAAATGACAATAAACTTGAATTTCCCATCCAGATTCTATAGCTTTGCAATGACTAGAGCATGCCAACAGAATGTTTCCTTTACTTACGCAAGGAAGTTAACTCACCACGATATTTGTCGAAAATGTCATTAAAATTGAACTTTCCAGTCACATTCTAGACCATTGCAATGGCTACAGCTCGCCAATATGATCTTTCCTCCTTGTTTATGCATGAAAGTTAGCT
>NW_017068408.1:0-249 GCF_001483705.2 Eufriesea mexicana | reverse complement strand
TCTATGCTCGTTATGTTGAATTAGGTTTCGTTCGGTTGTGATACGCTTGCTTAGCTTAGACAATGATAGCTTTGACCATTGTGCTATGCACGGCTATTCGGTGGATTTCTGCCACTAACTGTGCACTGCTATGCTCTGATAGCTCTGGGGATGCCAGCAATAATGCTCGCGGCACGTCTGGTTGATCTATTCTACGTATTGCTATGTTACGTTTCGTAAGGTTAGGGTAGGATAGCTTTGACTTTTGTG
>NW_017068407.1:0-249 GCF_001483705.2 Eufriesea mexicana | reverse complement strand
TTATGTTGCGCTTGGTTTTGTTACGTTTTGCAAGGTTAGGATAGAACAACTGTGACTTTTGGGCAATACACTGCTGTTAGGCGGATTTCTGTGTACTACATTGCTCTACTATAGTCTGCTCAAAAGTGGGGTGGCCAGGAATGGTGGTCGCTGCACGTTAGTTTGAGTTACATTACGATAGGGTACGTTACGGATGGATAGGTTAGGGAGGATAGCTTTGACTTTTGTGCTATAAACAACCATTCGACG
>NW_017068406.1:0-249 GCF_001483705.2 Eufriesea mexicana | reverse complement strand
GTATGTATAGACGTACGGATGGATGTATGTATGGATGGATGCATGTATGCGTGTATCGACGGATGGAAGTACGAATGGATGGATTTATGGAAGTGTGAATTTGTGGATGAATGGACGTGTGGATGGAGGGATGTATGGATGGACTGATGTATGGATGGTTGGATGTATCGATGGATGGAAGTACGCATGGGTGGATTTATGGATATACGGATGTCAGGATGTATGTATGTATCGAAGGATGGATGGATG
>NW_017068405.1:0-249 GCF_001483705.2 Eufriesea mexicana | reverse complement strand
TTGAACTTTCCAGCCACATTCTAAGGCATTGCAATAGCTACAGCTCGCCAATAGAACCTTTCCTCCTTGTCTATGCATGAATGTTAGCTCACCACGATATTAGTCGCAAAAGTTAATAAAATTGAACTTTCCAGTCACATTCTAAATCATTGCAATGGCTGCAGATCGCCAATAGAACCTTTTCACCATGTTTATGCATGAAAGTTAGCTCACCACGATATTAGTCGAAAATTTCAATAAAATTGAACT
>NW_017068404.1:0-249 GCF_001483705.2 Eufriesea mexicana | reverse complement strand
TGGATGAATGCGTGGATGTATGGGTGGATATTTGGGTGGATGTATGTTTGGGTGTTAGGATGGTTATATGAAGGGATGTACGGATGGATGTATGGATGGATGTATTGTTGTATGGTTGAGTGGATATACGGGTGGAAGGGTGTATGAACGTGTAGATGCACGGATGGATCTACGCATGGATGGATAGATGTATGGATGAATGTATGTATGGATGGATGGATGTTTGGATGGATGGTTGTATGGATGGGT
>NW_017068403.1:0-249 GCF_001483705.2 Eufriesea mexicana | reverse complement strand
TTTTTACCTATGCAAGGAAGTTAGCTCACAACGATATAAGTCGAAAATGTCAGTAAAATTGAATGTTCCAGCAGCATTGTGTAGCACTGCAATGCCTATAGCACGCCAACAGAATCTATTCTCCTTATTTATGCAATAAGGATAGCTCACAACGATATTATTCGAAAACGTCAATAAAATTGTGTTCGCCATACAGATTCTATAGCGTTGCAATGACAATAGCGCGCCAATAGAATCTTCCCTCCTTAT
>NW_017068402.1:0-249 GCF_001483705.2 Eufriesea mexicana | reverse complement strand
ATGGCAGAGAAAAAGGTTCTAGTTATTGGAGATAATTATAAGAAATTCGGGAATTAGGAAGACATGGGTTAATTAAAAAGGCATGTTTTCATGAAACTGAGAACACGGTCTTCGATATTAATTTTCTGAAATATTGCTAAACATAATAAAATATGATTTTTATCGTTGTTACGTGATTATAGCGTTAATTTTTACCAAGCGTTCAGCTGTTTCCTGTTTAATGGTTAATACGATACACCAACGAACCAA
>NW_017068401.1:0-249 GCF_001483705.2 Eufriesea mexicana | reverse complement strand
TACTGCACACTCAGTAATAGAAGTATAGGCACAAGTGGTTGAGTTATGTTACGTTTGGTTTTGCTATGTTTGCTTAGGTTAGGCTAGGGTAGCTTTGACTTTTGAGCTGTACACTGTTGTTGCAATGCATTCCCGTTCTATGGACCTCAGCGCCCAATGCTCATAAAAGATGCCCTGCATGGCGTTATGGATGCCAGCAATATTTGTCACGGAAGGAAAGGCTCAGATATGGTACGTTTGGTTATGTTA
>NW_017068400.1:0-249 GCF_001483705.2 Eufriesea mexicana | reverse complement strand
TCCATATATCCATACACCCGTACATCCATAAATTCCTACATCCATACGTCCATACATCCATACGTCCATACATCCATACATGCTTACATCCATACATACATACATCCATACATCCAGGCATAACCCCATACACTCATCCATACATACATCCAAAGACACATCCGTAAATGCATTCATACACACATGCATGCATGCATCCATCCATACATCCGTCCATACATTCATCCATACAGGCATCCATACATACAT
>NW_017068399.1:0-249 GCF_001483705.2 Eufriesea mexicana | reverse complement strand
TTGAGTTTTGTGCTATTCACCGCTATTCGGAGAACTTCTGAGCTCCACACTGCTCTACAGCGATCTGCTCGACTGTGGGGAGGTCAGTAATAGTGCGCTCGGCACATTCAGTTAAGTTAGGCTACATTCAGTTAGGTTACGTCAGTTAGGGTTCGGTTCGGGTTGCTTTGAGTTTCGTGGTATGGACTGTTCTTCGGTGGACTCCTGCGCCCTACTGTCATCTAGTATCTTATGCTCGGCTCCAGGGAG
>NW_017068398.1:0-249 GCF_001483705.2 Eufriesea mexicana | reverse complement strand
GAACCTAACCCATGAAATGAATTATTAAGTAGAATAGTTAGATTTAAGTAGGGTTTGGGTTAGACTCCTTTATTTCGGCCGCTGCGAAGCTACTCAAATCGAGTTTTCAATTACACCCGTTATTCATTTGCGACTGTCTCCACGTGTATATAGAAACCATAAAGAATCGGAGATTCAACGCTTACTCATACGCTGCTACAGACACGTAGCTATAGGCAGTATTCATTGTAGCAGTAGCAATAATTCATT
>NW_017068397.1:0-249 GCF_001483705.2 Eufriesea mexicana | reverse complement strand
AACATATCGCACCGAGTCCACTATTGCTGGCCTCCCAGAGCCAAGCAGAACATTTTAGGGGAGAGCAGAGCGCAGAGGACCACAGAATGGCAGTATGTCGCACGAAAATTAAAGGCATTCTAACCTAAACCAAACAAACCTAACCTTGCCAAATATAACTAACTCAACCTAACGCGCCACGGCCATCATTTCTGGCGATCCCAGATCGAAACAGAGTATATTAGATCGTAGTAGAGCGAAGAAATCCGC
>NW_017068396.1:0-249 GCF_001483705.2 Eufriesea mexicana | reverse complement strand
TCCGCCGAAAAACGGCGAATAGCATAAAAGACGATGCTACTCTATCCTGACTTAACCAAAGTTTTCACGACCAAACGTAATCTATCTCAACCTAACGTGCCGAGACCCCTATTGCTGGCCTCCGCAGAGCCAGGCAGAACATGCTGGAGCACAGTAAAGCGCCGAAGTCCACCGAAATTCAGTTTATACAACGAAAGTCCTAGCAATCCGTGCCTATCCAAAGCTAATATAACCCGACCTAACACAGCC
>NW_017068395.1:0-249 GCF_001483705.2 Eufriesea mexicana | reverse complement strand
CAGGATATGTTTGACTTTTGTACTAAGGACTGCAATGCGGTGGGTTTCTGCGCTCTACTGTGCACTAGTTTATTATGCTTGTCTCTGTGGAGGCCTGCCCATGTGAGTTGGTCATATTAGGTTGTGTTATGTTACGTATGAATGTGCTACGTTTGGCTATATTAGGACAGGCTACTTTGACTTTCCCGCTATTCACTGCTCTTCGGCGTATTTCAGCGCTCTTATGTGCTCTAATACGCTCTGCTTTGC
>NW_017068394.1:0-249 GCF_001483705.2 Eufriesea mexicana | reverse complement strand
ATGGATGGATGTATTGGTGTAGAGATGTATGGATGCATGAATATATCGATGAATGGATGCACGAATGTTCGAATGTATGCATGTGCGTATGCGTGGATGTATGGATGTAGGGTGGATGAATGGATGTGTGCATTGACTGAAGTTTGGGTGGAAGGATGGGTGGATGCACGGATGCATGAATGTACGGATGGGCGTATGGATGTATGGATGTATAGATGTATGTATGGATGTATGGATGTATGGATGTAT
>NW_017068393.1:0-249 GCF_001483705.2 Eufriesea mexicana | reverse complement strand
GCGAGAATGTCATCTCACCACGATATTAGCCGAAAATGTCAATAAAATTGAATCTTCCAACCACACTATATATCATTGCAAAGTGTACAGCACGCCAGTCGAATCTACCCTGCTTGTTTATGCAAGAAAGGCAGCTCACCACGATAATTGACGAAAATGTCAATAAAATTGAATTTTGCAGCCAGGTTCTACGACATTGCAATCTCAATAGCACTCCAAAAGGATCATTCCTCCTTACTTATGCAAGGA
>NW_017068392.1:0-249 GCF_001483705.2 Eufriesea mexicana | reverse complement strand
ACCTAACCAAACGTAGATTAACTAAACCTAACGAGCTGAGACCTCTATTGCTGGCATCGACTGCGCCAAGCAGAACATATTACATCATAGTTGAGGGCTGAAATCCACCGAACAGCAGTGCATAGCACAGAAGTCATGGGCAACCCAACCAAATCTAACCTAACGTTACTTGAACGAACGTAACCGAACACAACCTATCGAGCGACGACCGCCTATGCTGGCCTCCCCAGACTCGAGTAGAGTGTACTA
>NW_017068391.1:0-249 GCF_001483705.2 Eufriesea mexicana | reverse complement strand
AGTGCGTAGTGAGTTTAATCGTAATGCAAAGTGATTTTCATCCTATTCATAGTAACTTTTATCGTAATGCATAGTAAGTATAATCGTAATGCAAAGTGACTTTCATCGTATTCATAGTAACTTTTATCGTAATGCATAGGAACTTTTATCGTAATGCATAGGAACTTTTAGCATAATTGTAGTAACTTTAATCGTAATGCAAAGTGACTCCTAATATTTGTATAGTAACTTTTATGATAACGTATAGTA
>NW_017068390.1:0-249 GCF_001483705.2 Eufriesea mexicana | reverse complement strand
GGACGAACGCCAGTCGTGTCGCTTCGGACCGACTGAAAGGACGATCTTCGCTCCGGTCGATCCGATCAACAAAATATTATTTCCAACATTCAACTGACGAGTAACAAAGACATATTTGCGGGAAAAAAATTTCATATTTAAAAAAAATAATGTGTATAAGTGAGAAAATTCGAAAATTGAGAAATTAATAAAAAAGACACTGTAATAAGTTAGAATGGAAGAAACCGTGTTGAAAAGTGAAAAAATATG
>NW_017068389.1:0-249 GCF_001483705.2 Eufriesea mexicana | reverse complement strand
TGTATGGATGTATGAATGGATGGATGTATATATGTATGGATGTATGGATTGATGGATGTATATGTGGACAGAGGCATGCGTGGATGGACTTATGGATGTATGGATGTATGAATGTATGGATGTCTGGATGAATGTATGGATGGATGGATATACGAATGGATTGATGTATATATGTATTGATGTATAGATTGATGGATGTATGGATGGATTCAGGTATGGATGGATGGATTTATGGATGTATGGATGTAT
>NW_017068388.1:0-249 GCF_001483705.2 Eufriesea mexicana | reverse complement strand
TTATGCAACGTTTGATCGTGTTGGGTCAGGATACCACTGACTTATGCGCTATATACTGCTATTTGGTGGACTCCTCCGCTATACTCTGCTCCAATATGCTCTGCTTGGTTCTGGGGAGGCTAGTATTGGTGCCATCGGCACGATAGTTTGGGATAAGCCATGTTTGGGTAGATTAGGTTAGGTCACTTTAGGTACGGACATCTTTGGCTTTTGGACTTTACACTGCATTGCGGGGGACTTCTGCGCTCT
>NW_017068387.1:0-249 GCF_001483705.2 Eufriesea mexicana | reverse complement strand
TCTGCAGTGCGGTGGATTTCTGCGCTGTACTGTGCTGTAGTACGTTCTGCTTGTCTCTCGGAAAGACCGTAATAGTGGTCCCAGCACGTTAGCTTGAGATAGGCTACGTTTGGATATGTTACGTTACCCTAGGTTAGGGTTGGATAGCTTCGACTCTTCCAGTATACACTGCGTCTCTATGGATTCGAGCGCTCTACACTCCTCCAATGTTCTCATCTTGTCTATCAGGAGGCCGGCAATACTGGTCTC
>NW_017068386.1:0-249 GCF_001483705.2 Eufriesea mexicana | reverse complement strand
AAACCATCCCAACAGAACATAACCAAACATAGCGCAAATCAATCTATCGCGCCGCGGCCGCCATTGCCGCCAACCCCAAAGCGAAGCACGACATACCAGATCATATCAGAGCGCTGAAATCCTCCGGGTAGCAGTGGACAGCACAAAAGTTAAAGGTATTCTAACCAAACTTTGCCTAACCAAACGAAACCCGGCGTAACCAGACACAACAAAACGTGCCGAGACCACTACTGCTGGCTTTCCCAAAGA
>NW_017068385.1:0-249 GCF_001483705.2 Eufriesea mexicana | reverse complement strand
CTATAGAATCTGACTGGAAAACTTAATTTCGTTCACATTTTCGACTAATATCGTGGTGAGCTGCATTTGTTGCATAAATAAGGGGGAAAGTTTCTATTGGTATGTTATAGCGATTGCAATACAATAGAATCTGACCGGAAAATTAAATTTTATTGACATTTTCAACTAATACGGTGTTGAGCTAATTTTGTTGGATAAATGAGGAGAAAAGATTCTATTGGCATGTGATCGCGATTGCAATACTATGGA
>NW_017068384.1:0-249 GCF_001483705.2 Eufriesea mexicana | reverse complement strand
AATCCATCCATACATCCATCCATCCATACATCAATCCACCAACCCATCCATCCATCCATACATTCATCAATATATACACCCGTGCATACATCCATAGATATATCCATGCATGCATCCGTACATACGTCCACACATCCATCCATCCATGTATCCATCCATCCGCACTTACATCCATCCATCCATACATCCATACATATATAAATCCGTACATATATAAATCCATACGTCCATACATTCGTACGTCCACAC
>NW_017068383.1:0-249 GCF_001483705.2 Eufriesea mexicana | reverse complement strand
CTGCGAATTTAATTCATCTTTATGGGCTTTAGCATTAAAATCTTACCACGAGTTAAACTCGTTATTATAGTATATGAAGTTATGTTATATATATTCATCGTTTGGAAGAAGAGAAAAAAATTATTTGTAAAAAAGAACAAACAATTTTTATTCGAACCTCGTATTTGTTTTAAATAACATACAATGAACAAATACAGGAAGCAATAAATTTTAACTTTCAAATTTTTATTTAGAAATTCAATATGAAAT
>NW_017068382.1:0-249 GCF_001483705.2 Eufriesea mexicana | reverse complement strand
TCAGGTCAGATCAGCCCGGTCAGGCAAGGTCAGGTCAAGTTTGGTCAGGTCATGTCAGGTCAGTACAGATCAGGTCAGGTCAGGCCAGATCAGGCCAGGCGAGGCCAGGTCGTGCCAGTCCAGGCCAGGCCAGGTCAGGCCATGTCAGGTCTGGTCAGGTCAGTTCAGGCCAGGCCAGGTGAGGCCAGGTCAGGTCAAGTTAGATCAGGTCAGGTCAGGTCACGTCAGGTCAGTTCAGGTCGGGACAGG
>NW_017068381.1:0-249 GCF_001483705.2 Eufriesea mexicana | reverse complement strand
AAATTCGCGGAAAGCTGTGTGTAGCAAAGAAGTCAAAGCTATCCTAACCTCATATGTCCAATCTAACACGAACAAACATAACCAAACCAAACGCAGCTTAACTAAACCTAACGAGACGAGACCACTATTACTGGCCACCCCAGAGTCTAGCAGAAGCTGCTAGAGTAATGCTGGTTGAGGAAATCGACCGAAGAACAGTGTGCAGCACAAAAGTCATGGGTAACCTGTCCGAACCTAACATAACATGCC
>NW_017068380.1:0-249 GCF_001483705.2 Eufriesea mexicana | reverse complement strand
CGTTACATTGTGTTACGTTGCGCAAGCTTAGGTTAGGTTAGGTTGAGCTTTGTTGGGGGATCTTAGACTCTCGTGCTATACGCCGTTAAAAGGTAGATTTCAGCGAGCCACTCTCCTCTAATACGTTCAGCTTGGCTTTGGCGAGGGCAGAAATGTTGGTCTAGGCACGTGACACTGAGTTAGGTTACGTCCGGTTCCTTTACGATTGGTTTGGTTAAGACAGGGTAGCTTCGACATTTGCGCTGTAAA
>NW_017068379.1:0-249 GCF_001483705.2 Eufriesea mexicana | reverse complement strand
TCTCATAACCTAACATAACCAAACGTAACCGATCCCAAACTAACGAAAATAGCCCACGATTGCAGGCATCCCCGTCACCTAGCTGGGCAGATTAGAGGAGAGGAGAGCACTGAGGTCCTTGGAATGGCAGCGTATGGCACGAAAGCCAATAACATTCCAACTTTACCTAAACAAACCTAACTTCACCAAACGTAACCTAACACGACCTAGCGCGCCGCGGCCACTATTTCTAGAGCTACCACAGCGAAT
>NW_017068378.1:0-249 GCF_001483705.2 Eufriesea mexicana | reverse complement strand
CATCCTGTCCTAACCTAACAGAGCATAACTAACGTTACGCAACATATCTCAGCCAAACGTGCCACGACCACAGTTGCAAGCCACAACAGACGCGAGCGGATGATATTAGAACAACGCAGAGCACAGGTATCGGCAGAATAGCGGTGTATATCACAAATGTCAATGCAATCTGCACAAAGCCTAACCAAACCTGACCTATCCGAACGTATCTTAACAAGAGTTCACGTGCCAATGCCAGCATTGTTAATC
>NW_017068377.1:0-249 GCF_001483705.2 Eufriesea mexicana | reverse complement strand
TGGTGAATAGATCGCCTAACGCCTTCAATCCAATGGCAAGTACAGCTATCTACTTGCCAGAGGTTAGGCCTACACCAAATCTGTAATCTGTTATAGCTTGGTGAATAGAAAGCTAAGCGCCTTCAAACCAATGGCAAGTACAGCCATCTACTTGCCAGAGAAGAGGTGTATTCTAAATCTATACCCTGCTTTAGATTGGTGAGCAGATCGCATAACGCATTCAATTCAATGGCAAGTACAGCCATCTAC
>NW_017068376.1:0-249 GCF_001483705.2 Eufriesea mexicana | reverse complement strand
CGTCAGGAAAGTCAGGTCAGGCCAGGCAAGGTCATATACGGTCAGGTCAGGTCAGGTCATGTCGGGTCAGGTCATGTCAGGTCAGGTCATGTCAGGTCAGGTCAGGTCAGGTCTGGTCAGCTCAGGACATGTCAGGTCAGGTCAGTGAGGCGATGTCAGTTCAGGCCAGTTCAGTTCAGGCCAGGCCAGGTCAGGTCAGGTCAGGCCTGGTCAGGTCAGGTCAGTCAGGTCAGGTTAGGTCAGTCAGGA
>NW_017068375.1:0-249 GCF_001483705.2 Eufriesea mexicana | reverse complement strand
TTTTGTGTGCTATAGCCATTGCAGTGATATAGAATGTGGCTGGAAAATACAATTTTGTTGACACTTCCGAATAATATCGTGGTGAGCTAACTTCCTTGCGCAAGTAAGGTGGAAAGATGCTTTTTGAATGTTATAGCCATTGCAATGATGTAGAATGCGGCTGGAAAATACAATTTTGTTGACATATTCGACTAATATCGTGGTGACCTAACTTCCTTGCGTAAGTAAGTAGGAAAGATGCTTTTTGAG
>NW_017068374.1:0-249 GCF_001483705.2 Eufriesea mexicana | reverse complement strand
CTATAGTATCTGGCTGGAAAATTCAATTTTATTGACATTCTCGCCTAATATTGTGGTGAGCTACCTCTCTTTCATAAATAACGAGGAAAGATACTTATGGAGTGCTATAGCCATTGCAAAGCAATAGAATCTGGCTGGAAAATTCAATTTTATTGACATTTTCCACTAATATTGTGATGAGATAATTTTCCTGCATAAATAAGGAGGAAAGATTCTATTGGCGTGCTATAGCCATTTCAATGCTATAGA
>NW_017068373.1:0-249 GCF_001483705.2 Eufriesea mexicana | reverse complement strand
GGACGAGGGACGCAGAAATCAGAGGCAAATTGCAGCGGTTGAATCCATTCATTGACGAAAGTGACATCTTGCGCGTGGGAGGAAGATTGACGAACTCATTAATGCCATTCTCACAGAAACACGCGATCGTTCTACCAAAATATCGCATCACTACTTTAGTCATCGAACACGAACATCGCATGCAACTCCATTCCGGCGTACAAGGCACTCTTTACGCGACTCGTCGTCGGTATTGGCCCATAGACGGCC
>NW_017068372.1:0-249 GCF_001483705.2 Eufriesea mexicana | reverse complement strand
TCTTTCCTCCTTATATATCCAAGAAAGCTAGGTCACCACGATATTAGTCGATAATGTCAATAAGATTGAATTTTCCAGCCAGATTCCATAGCATTGCAGTGGCTATGGCGCGCCAATAGAATCTTTCCTCCATATTTACGAAAGAAAGTTAGGTCACCACGATATTAGCCCAAAATGTCAATAAATTTGAATTTTCCAGCCTGATTCTATAGCATCGCAATGACTATCGCACGCCAATAGGATATTTCG
>NW_017068371.1:0-249 GCF_001483705.2 Eufriesea mexicana | reverse complement strand
CTATAGAGTCTGTCTGGAAATTGCAATTTTGATGACTTTTTCGACTAATATCGCGTGGAGCTATCTTTCTTGCATAAATAAGGAGGAAGGATTCTGTTAGCGCGCCATAGGAATTGCAATGCTGTAGAGTCTGGCGGGAAAATTAAATTTTATTTACATTCTCGGCTAATATCGTGGTGAGCTAATTCTCTTACCTAAGTAAGAAGGATAGATTGTGTTGGCGTGACATAGCCATAACAATGCTATGGA
>NW_017068370.1:0-249 GCF_001483705.2 Eufriesea mexicana | reverse complement strand
GTATGTATTTGAGTTATGTATGTATGTATGAATGCATGTATGGATGTATTGATGTACGCATGTGTGAATGTACGTATGCATGGATATAGGGTTATATGTGTGGATGAATGGTTGCGTGGATGGACGGAAGAACGGATGTATGCATGGATGCATGTATTGATATATCTATGGGTGTATGTATGGACTTTTGCATTGATGTTTGTATGGATGTATGTATGGATGTATGTGTGGATGTATATAAGAATGTAT
>NW_017068369.1:0-249 GCF_001483705.2 Eufriesea mexicana | reverse complement strand
TGGGTGACCGCTAGGGGTAATTTTTCAACGAAGCTTCGAATCCACCTGCTTTTCCTATTCTTCGATTTTCCGTCAAATTTCGAGTGTCCGACAATGGTTTTGATCCATTCTGTGGGACTATCCTTTGGCCCCCGACTAGCTGTGCCTGGAGTCCATCAAGAGTGGCCAATTCGATAGTCACATACACACCACCTAATGTGTGTGTAGAATCGGCTCTGATGCCACCTGTGACTATCCGTGGAGTCTTCT
>NW_017068368.1:0-249 GCF_001483705.2 Eufriesea mexicana | reverse complement strand
CTGAGTTAGGTTACGATTTGTTAGGCTAGGTGTATTAGGTTTGGTTATGATGGCATGGTGGCGTGGCACGTTAGTCTGTCTTGTATTACGTTTGCTTAGGCTATGTTAGGCTACGCTTCGTCTCGACATGTTCGCCTTTCGCGCTGTATGCAGCTGCACCGGGGGTTTCTGCGATCTGCTGCTCTGTAACATGTTCTGAATGGCTCTGAGAATGCCAGCCATGGTAGTCACGGCACGTTATGTTGAGTT
>NW_017068367.1:0-249 GCF_001483705.2 Eufriesea mexicana | reverse complement strand
AACCGCGTCGCGTGACCAACGGGTACCGCTTCGCCGATCCAACGGGAATCCTCGCTCCTTTCTTCCAAGGCACCGATTCCTTCCCGCCAGTCCATCTGGCGAAACCCGCCAACCCGCCAACCCCCGCCAGGCGAGTCGCTCACTCTTCGAGATAATCGGAAATTTTTCGACAAAAGTTTTCAGAATTCGACGATCCTTTCGACACCGCCTCCTCGTTTCTCCGCCTCTTCCACTCGCCACGGACCATTT
>NW_017068366.1:0-249 GCF_001483705.2 Eufriesea mexicana | reverse complement strand
TTAGCTATAGCTCGATTATGATACCCGTGACCTTCGTCTATACACTGTGTTTCTATGGATTTCAGAAATCTCCTCTCCCCTAATCTGTGCTGCTCGGCTCTGGAGTGGTCAGCAGTAGTGGCCATGACACGATAGGTTGAGTTAGTTTGCGGTTGGCTATGTTACGCTATGTCATTTTAGGACTGCGTACCACTGACATCTTTGCTACGCGCTGCTATTCGAAGAGTTTCTGCTCCCTACTGTGCTCTA
>NW_017068365.1:0-249 GCF_001483705.2 Eufriesea mexicana | reverse complement strand
AAGTTCTTGCTCAGGAGCTCAGTCTTAAGCTCCTCAGCATTAAATTCTTTCTCTACGTCGTAATTTATAATTGTCGGGTTTAGCTTTCTAGGGTCCTCGACCCTTAACTTGCTCTTTTGGAGCGTCTTTTTAATTAGGTCGGCATCCTTTTGTCCAACCATCTCGACTATAAGTCCTTTATTACGCATTTGCCTGATGTTATTGATCTTTAAATTTGCCCTGCTGGCCTCGAGCTCTTTCTTTACGCAA
>NW_017068364.1:0-249 GCF_001483705.2 Eufriesea mexicana | reverse complement strand
TATTTACCCAAGAAAGTTAGCTGAGCACGATATTAGTCGAAAATGTTAATAAAATTGCATTATACAGACAGATTCTGTTGCACCGCAATGGCCATAGCACGCCAATAGAATCTTTGTTCCTTATTTATCCAAGAAAGTGAGCTCACCACGATATTAGTTGAAAATGTTAATAAAATTGAATTTTCGAGACAGATTGTATGGAATTGCTATGGCTAAAGCGCGCCAGTGGAATCTTAACTCCTTATTTAT
>NW_017068363.1:0-249 GCF_001483705.2 Eufriesea mexicana | reverse complement strand
GCGTTGCCACCTACACAAAACTATAGCCACTGTATTAATCGCCTCGTTTACCATTCATCTTCCACAGCAATTGTAGAATGATCAATGGACAAAGCGATTGCCGCTGGAGACGTTCAGCTATGTCAATGCCTTACTGAGTATAACAATCATTAGAGCACCGCAGCAGTTTGAATAGTCTGGTCACTTACGATTTAAATTTTACAGGAAACCTAGAATAACAAAAGACAGATCCGTTATCGCTCAGGATAT
>NW_017068362.1:0-249 GCF_001483705.2 Eufriesea mexicana | reverse complement strand
GAATCCACGTAATAGAAGCTTGCAGCGCAAAAGTCAAAGCTATGCTACCCTAACATAACCAATTGTGACACAACAATACGCAACATAGCTCAGCCTAACGTGCCGAGACCACAGCAGTTGGCCTCGCCACATCCAAGCAGAATAATCTAGATCACAGTAGAACGCAAAAATCCACCGCATTGCCGCGTATGTCACAAAATTGAAGGATATCCGAACATAACGTGTCCTAACCCAAAATAACCGGAAGTA
>NW_017068361.1:0-249 GCF_001483705.2 Eufriesea mexicana | reverse complement strand
GGCGTTATTCGTTCTATTCACCGAACTACAGCAGGTTATAGAACTTGACTAGACGTATTTTCTAGCAAGTAGAAGTCTGTACTCGCCAATGGATTGAAGTCGTTGGGCGACGTATTCTCTAACCTACAACAGATTATAGATTTTGAGTAGACGTATTCTCTGGCACGTAGATGGCTGCATTTGCCTTCGGATTGACGGTGTTAGGCCATGTATTCACCAAGCAATAACAGGTTATAGATTTTGAATAGG
>NW_017068360.1:0-249 GCF_001483705.2 Eufriesea mexicana | reverse complement strand
TTATCATACGATTTTTTGTTCCCGTTCTATCGTGGTTTGAACAAAGTATTTTATTAAGGACCCAAAAAACTTTGTACGAATTTTCAGAACATATTTTAAATGCTTCAATCTCTTTTATTATGTAATTTCATTGAAGGAAATAATCACCTAGTAGACCCATGACTCTTCTCCAAAGTCCTATGAGCTTATATATTCCTTCTTTACAAAATTCCCCACTTTTGCAACCAGGAAATGATTTTATTGCACCCC
>NW_017068359.1:0-249 GCF_001483705.2 Eufriesea mexicana | reverse complement strand
ATGACGGTCACCGCACCTTACGTTGAGCTATGCTACGTTTGGTTTGGTTAGGTTATGCCAGGTATGGCCAGGGTACCCCCGGATTTTGTGATATACGCTTCTATTCGGTGGATTCCTGCGCACAACATTGCTCCACAATACTCTGCTCGACACAGGCGAGGAGAGCAATAGCGGTTGTGGCACGCCTCGTTGAGTTATGTTACGTTTTGTTAATTGAGGTTAGTCTACGTTTGGTCAGGGGAGCTTTGA
>NW_017068358.1:0-249 GCF_001483705.2 Eufriesea mexicana | reverse complement strand
CCACTGCTGCTGCCATCCCCGGAGCCAAGCAGAGTATAGTAGAACACTGCAGATCACAGAAAAGCACGGAAGAGCAGTGTAATCCACAAAAGCGGAATTAGCCTATATTAACCTAGCGAAATGTAACATAACCAACCGTACCCTACCATAACGTAACGTGCCCCGACCACTATTGGTGGCTTCCCTGGAGCCATGCAGAGCATAGTAGAGCTCAGTCGATCGCAGAAATCCAACGAAAAACATTGTGTA
>NW_017068357.1:0-249 GCF_001483705.2 Eufriesea mexicana | reverse complement strand
GAGTGCTATGGCCATTGTAGCGAAATAGAATCTGGCTGGAACATCCAATTTTATTGACATTGTGCCAAATATCGGGGTGCGCTAACTTTTTGCAAAAATAAGGAAGAAAGATTCTATTGGCGTGCTATAGCCATTGCAATGCTATAGAATCAAGCTAGAAAATTAAATTTAATTGACATTATCGTGTAATATCGTGGTGAGCAAACTTTCTTGCATAAATAAGGAGGAAAGATTCTATTGGCGTGCTAT
>NW_017068356.1:0-249 GCF_001483705.2 Eufriesea mexicana | reverse complement strand
AAGAGGAAGATACCCTAACCTAACCTGACCTAACCTACCCCATCCAAAAGTAGTGTACCTCAACATAACGTGATGAGGCGTATATTGCAGGACTCCCCAGAACCAAGCAGAATATGTTAGAGCACAGTAGAAATCAGAAGTTCAACGAATAGCAATGTATAGCACAAGAGTGAAGGCTATCGCATTCTAACCTATCCAAACGCAACATTACCGAACGTAACGTAACTCATACTATCGTGCCGAGGACAA
>NW_017068355.1:0-249 GCF_001483705.2 Eufriesea mexicana | reverse complement strand
AGCTATGTCCATTGCAATGCTATAGAATCTGGCTGGAAAATTCAATTTTATTGACATTTGCGGTTAATATCGCGGTGAGCTAACTTTCATGGATGAATATGCACGGAAGATTCTATTGGCGTGCTACAGCCATTGCAATTGTGTAGTATCTGGTAGGAAAATTCAATTTTATTGACATTTTCGACCAATATCGTGGTGAGCTGACATCCGTGCATGTGTAAGGAGGAAAGATTCTACTGGCGAGCTATA
>NW_017068354.1:0-249 GCF_001483705.2 Eufriesea mexicana | reverse complement strand
CTCCACGATATTTGTAAAAAATGTCAATAAAATTGAGCTTTCCAGCCAGAGTCCACTGCATTGCAATGGCTATAGCACTCCAGAAGGATCTATCCACCTTGCTTAGGGAAGGAAGTTGGCTCATCACGATATTAGTAGAGACTGGCAATAAAATTAAATTTTCCGGGACGATTCGATAGCATTGCAGCGCCTATAGCACGCCAATAGAATCTTTTCTCCTTATTTATGTAACGAACTTGGCTCAGCACG
>NW_017068353.1:0-249 GCF_001483705.2 Eufriesea mexicana | reverse complement strand
AGGAAAGATTCTGTTGGCATGCTATAGGCATTGCAATGCTATTGAATCTTGCTGGAAAATTCAGTTTTATTGACATTTTCGACTAATACCGCGGTGAACTAACTTTCTTGCGTAAACAAGGAGGAAAGATTGTATTGGCGTGCTATAGGCATTGCTATGCTATAGAAGCTGGATGGAAAGTTCAAATTATTGACATTTTCGACTAATACCGTGGTGAGCTATCTTCCTTGCATACGTAAGAAGGAAAAA
>NW_017068352.1:0-249 GCF_001483705.2 Eufriesea mexicana | reverse complement strand
ATCCATACTCATATACATCCATACATTCATACATCGACACGAACATAAATCCGTCCATCCAACAATACATGCATCCATACATACATCCGTACATGCATCCATACATCCATTCATCCATTAATCTTTCCATACACCCATCCAACCATACATCCACCAATCGATACATCCATCGAACCATACATCCACCCATACATACAAGCACCCATTCATACACTCATCGATCCATACATATATCCATCCATACATCCA
>NW_017068351.1:0-249 GCF_001483705.2 Eufriesea mexicana | reverse complement strand
TGCTGACGCTGGGCACGAGCCACGTGCGTTGGTTCCGGGTGACTCCGTCTTTCGAAGCCATAAACCAGGAATGAACCCCCAAGGTCCTCTTCTTGAAACAGGTGTTTCCTACGCCGTCAACCCTGATGTGGAGGACGTTGCTTATTCTTCGGAGGTGACCAATTGCGTGAGCGCTCGTCTTTTGGCAGAGCTTAAAACCCTTGGCTTCGGGAGACGGAAGTATATACACATCAGTTGGAGTCAGAGTCA
>NW_017068350.1:0-249 GCF_001483705.2 Eufriesea mexicana | reverse complement strand
TAGGACGCTACAGCTAATATACCATGTTGATCTTTGACCAGCTACAACTTTGTTAGGAGAAATTGTAAAATAACATTTGTAGGGTAATATAAAGAGCAAAGTCTGTACTTTCACATTCCTAGATCGAATTTTTACTTGTATATACTTATAGCGAAAAACAAAGGCAGGCTTTCACTTTAAAAATCGTAGAAATTTAAGTACTGGTAGTTGTGAGTTTGCTGTTAAAAATTGTATATTTATTACAAATTA
>NW_017068349.1:0-249 GCF_001483705.2 Eufriesea mexicana | reverse complement strand
TTATTTCATCATGATATTAGTCGAAAATGTCAATTAAAATGTGTTCTCCAGCAAGATTCTATACCATTGCAATGGCTATGGCGCGCCAATAGCATATTTCATGCTTATTTATGCAAGTGGGATTGCTAACCACGATATGAGTCGAAAATGTCAATAAAATCGAATTTTCCTGGCAGATTCTTTGGCATTGCAGTGGCTGCAGAATGTCAATGGAATCTTTCCTCCTTATTTTGGCAAGTGGGATTGCTC
>NW_017068348.1:0-249 GCF_001483705.2 Eufriesea mexicana | reverse complement strand
ATGCAAGAAATGTAGCGCACAAAATTATTTTTCGATAACGTCAATAAAATTGAATTGTCCGTCTAGATTCGATAGCATTGGAATGGTTATAGCTTGCCAATATAATCTTTCCTCCTTGTTAATGCAAGAAAGTTGTCTCACCACGATATTTGTCGAAAATGTCAATAAGAATGAATCTGACAGGCTCATTCTATATCATTGCAATGGTTATAGCACGCCAAAAGTATCTTTCCACCTCATTTATGCAAG
>NW_017068347.1:0-249 GCF_001483705.2 Eufriesea mexicana | reverse complement strand
CGTACGAGTCCACCGAATTCTAGGGTATAGATAAAAAGACAGAGCTACCCTGTCCTAACCTGATCATACGTAATATAACCAAACGTAACATGTACTAATCTCACGTGCCAAGGCCACTATTGCTGGCATCCCCGGAGCCAATCTAAATATACTAGAGCAGAGCACAGCGCAAAAATCCGCCGCATTGCAGTGTACAGCACAAAAGACAATGAAACCCTAACCTATCATGTACTAACCAATCCTAGCCGA
>NW_017068346.1:0-249 GCF_001483705.2 Eufriesea mexicana | reverse complement strand
GTGCAATAGCCATTGCAATGCTATAGGATCTGCATGAGAAATTCAATTTTACTCACATTTTCGATTAGTATCGTGGTGAGGTAACTTTTTTGCGTAAATAAGGAGGCAGAATTCCGTTGGAGTGCTATAGCTGTTGCAGTGCCATAGTATCTGGCTGGAAAATATAGTTATATAGACAGTTTCGGGTAATGTTGGGTTGAGCTTACTGTCTTGCATAAATAAGGAGGAAAATTCTATTGGCGTGCTATA
>NW_017068345.1:0-249 GCF_001483705.2 Eufriesea mexicana | reverse complement strand
GCGACCACAACAGCTGGTCCCCTCAAGGTCGAGCGGAAATCACTAGAGAAGAGCAGAGCGCAGGAATAAATATAATCGCAGTGTATGGCACAAAAGTCATATGTATCAAGACCTAACTCAAGCGAACTGAACCTAACCGAACGTAGCCTACCAAGGCATAACACGCCACGACCACTATTTGTGGCCTCCACAGGGACAAGCAGGATATAGTAGAGCACAGACGAGCACAGAAATCCAGCGAAAAACAGT
>NW_017068344.1:0-249 GCF_001483705.2 Eufriesea mexicana | reverse complement strand
TTGACTAGACTTGGGTGTTTTAGAAAGACCTCTGGTCTAAGAGCGTGAAACTGTCAAGGAAGTGTCCCTTCAAGCGATTCGGTCGTCTATATGGTGATTTATGAGTAGATGTCTGTTCAACGCTTCAATAGGTCAGTCACAAGTGCGTCCCGCCTGTTGGGTCTGATCATAGGTTACGATGTTATCTCTAATCTGTGTCATTAAGTGAATTATATTCTCTAATTCGCCCGAAGGACAGTACAACGTCTA
>NW_017068343.1:0-249 GCF_001483705.2 Eufriesea mexicana | reverse complement strand
AAATTCAAAATTTTTATTCAAATTATGATGTTACTTACCCCCTATATAAGGGGCATTTTCACCCCGAAGGATCAAATTGTAGCCAATGAAAAAGGTAGTTCATAACGTTTCTCGAGGTCTCAATAAACACAATTTCCAAAAAATCATAATTTCCTGGTTATCTAATATTACTCTATGTCAGCATTGCCATTCGAATTTTCAATTAAAAAATTTAATACTTCAGAAAAATTAATGTGTCAACATAGAAAA
>NW_017068342.1:0-249 GCF_001483705.2 Eufriesea mexicana | reverse complement strand
GAAACTGCCGCTCGGCCAACCGACGAACTGTCTAGCAGAAACGACGCAAGCGTCGCGACGCCGTGAATAAGTGCTTCGGGGGCACAAAACGTGTCAGGATATGCCGCTTTATACGTACTATACGAACTGTACGAACCATACGAACTATACGAAATATACGAAATATACAAATACCTATATATCAGTGTCGATGATGGGATCCAAAGGGGGTTGCGGGGCGCGAGGATCCTTCCAGAGAGATCGGTCACG
>NW_017068341.1:0-249 GCF_001483705.2 Eufriesea mexicana | reverse complement strand
ACGTTCCGAGACCGCTATTGCTGCCCTTCCCAGGGACAATCGCGACATACCAGAGGACTGTAGAGCGCAGAAATCCCCTTAATAGCAGTCCATAGCGCTTTGGTCAGAGCTAAATCTCCTAAGCAAACCAACCTTAGCATAATCAAGCGTAACCTAAACCTACTTAACGAGCCGCGACCACTATTGCTGGCAACACAGAACCGAGCAGAGCACGCCAGTGGAGAGTAGAACGCAGAAGTCCTTTGATTC
>NW_017068340.1:0-249 GCF_001483705.2 Eufriesea mexicana | reverse complement strand
CTCACCACGTTACACAGGACGAATCACCACGAGTTCCATTCAAAACCAAAGCCAAAACACCGAGATCCACTCGCCCAAGCTGCAGATCCACGATCGGGACCCCGCATCTCGATTTTGGCAAAGCTTCCGACAGGAAAAGCTCAAGAGACGCGGGAAAATTTTATCCACCCCTGGATCGATCTCTCTCATCGATTCTGCAAGCTACCCGGCGCAAAAAGCGTCGATCCTCACCGTCAGATCCACTCGCGA
>NW_017068339.1:0-249 GCF_001483705.2 Eufriesea mexicana | reverse complement strand
TAATATCGTGGTGAGCTAACTTTCTTGCATAAATAAGGAGGAAAGATTCTATTGGGGTGCTGTCGCCATTGCAACGCTGTAGAATTTGGCTGGAAAAATCAATGTTATTGACAATTTCGACTAATATCGTGGTGAGCTAACTTTCTTGCTTAAATAATGGGAAAAGATGCTATTGGCGTGCTATACCAATTGCAATGCTATATAATTTGCCTGGAAAACTCAATTTTATTGACAATTTCGACTAGTATC
>NW_017068338.1:0-249 GCF_001483705.2 Eufriesea mexicana | reverse complement strand
ATGTCTGTCAAGTCCATGTCAGGTTAGGTCATGTCATGTCAGGTCAGGTCAGTCCAGGCCAGGTCAGATAAGGTCACGACAGGTCAGGTCAGTTCAGGTATGGGCGGGTCAGGACATTCCAGTTAGGGTCAGGTCAGGTCGGGCCAGGTCAGGTGAACTCAGGTCAGGTCAGGTCAGGAGAGGTCAGGTTCGGTCAGCTCAGGCCAGGATATGTCAGGTCACATCAGGCCAGGCCATGTCAGGCCAGGT
>NW_017068337.1:0-249 GCF_001483705.2 Eufriesea mexicana | reverse complement strand
TAGCACGCCAATATAATCTACCCTCCTTATTTATGCAAGTAAGATAGCTCCCTGCGATATTAGCCGAAAATGCCAATAAAATTGAACTTTCCAGCCATATTCTAAAGCACTGCAAAGGCTATAGCCCGGCAATAGAATCTTTCCTCCTCATTTATGCGAGAATGTTAGCGCACCACAATATTAGTTGAAAATGTCAATAAAATTCAACTTTCCAGACAGATTCTATAGCATTGAAATTCCTATAGCACG
>NW_017068336.1:0-249 GCF_001483705.2 Eufriesea mexicana | reverse complement strand
ATTCAATTTTATTGCCATTTTCGGCTAATATCGTGGTGAGTTAATTTTGTTGCATACGCAAGGTGGAAAGATTCTATTGGCATGCTATAGCAATTGCAATGCTATAGAGTCCGACTGGCAAATTCAATTTTATTGACATTTTCCACTAATATCGCGGTGAGCTAGTTTTTTTTGCATAAGTAAGGAGGAATGATTCTATTGGCATGCTATAGCCATTGCAATGCTACAGAATTTGACTGCAAAATTCAG
>NW_017068335.1:0-249 GCF_001483705.2 Eufriesea mexicana | reverse complement strand
TGACAGACGGTAACGCGCCGCGACAGCTACTTCTGGATTTCGCAAAGCAAAGCTGGGAATATTAGGTCACAATAGTGCGCAGAAACCCACCGAATAGCAGCGTACAGCACAAAAGTCATGGCTAACCTAACCGAACATAGCACGAAGGAACGTAACTTGCATAAACCTAACGTGCCGGGACCACTGCTGCTGACCTCCCAAGAGCCAAGCAGGGTATTCTAGGGCACAGTAGACCGCAGAAATCCGCCG
>NW_017068334.1:0-249 GCF_001483705.2 Eufriesea mexicana | reverse complement strand
AAAATATTCACAAATACACACACCAATATATACCAATCTCAAATGATGGTATCCTGTATCCTACACCATTGCATGAAAAATCCATGTAAAATTCGTGAAAAATTTCATGAAAATCGATATCAAAATCCCAAGTAAATAGCAAAACGTCAGAGTTCATGAAAATTCGAAATCCGACGAAAATTCAACATTTTAATCCACCATTGCTGGCAGCGTATCGTACGCGTGAAAGCAAGTGTCACCGACCACCCC
>NW_017068333.1:0-249 GCF_001483705.2 Eufriesea mexicana | reverse complement strand
GCTTTGCATTGCTACAGCATCCAGCTGGAAATTTCAATTTTATCGACATTTCCGACTAATATCATGGTGAGCCACCTTTCTTGCATAAATAAGGAGGAAGAAATCTGCTGGCGTGCTATAGTCATTGCAATGATATAGAATGTGGTGGGAAAATTCAAATTTATTGACATTTTCGACTAATATCACGGTGAGCTAACTTTCTTTCATAAATAAGGAGGAAGGATTCAATTGGCGTGCTATAGCCGTTGC
>NW_017068332.1:0-249 GCF_001483705.2 Eufriesea mexicana | reverse complement strand
GAGGCAAGCGGGACATATTAGAACTGTGTAGAGCGTGGGAATCCACCGAATGGCGGTGCATAGGACAAAAGTCAAAATTATCGTATCCTAACCTTACCAAACGTAACATAACCGTACGCAATATATCTCAACCTTAGGTGCAGGGAACACTATTGCTGGCGTCGTCAGGGCCAGGCGGATCATACAAGAAAACAGTATAGCGCGTGAATCCAAAGAACATCAGTGTATACCACGCAAGTCAAAGCAATC
>NW_017068331.1:0-249 GCF_001483705.2 Eufriesea mexicana | reverse complement strand
TAAATACGACGAATAGCAGTGCATAGCACTAAATTCACAGCTATCTTAGCCTAACCAGTTCAATCGTAATATGATTAAGCGCAATCTAACTTAACCTATCGTGCCGAGACCTACATAACTGACCACCCCAGAGTCGAGCAGAGTATGGTAGAGCAATGTAGAGCGTAGAAACCCTCCAAACATAAGTGTGTGGCTCAAAATTAAGGGATAATGTGACCAAACCTAACCAAACGTATCCTATCCAAACCA
>NW_017068330.1:0-249 GCF_001483705.2 Eufriesea mexicana | reverse complement strand
AGTGTCCTTTGGGGCCCTCCGTGTCACAAACGCAAAATTTCTAAGCGCTTATGGGAGCCCTCCGTGTCACAAACCCAAAATTTCTAAGTGTCCTTAGTCGCCCTTCGTGTCACAAACGCAAAATTTCCAAGTGTCCTTTGGGGCCATCCGTGTCACAAATGCAAAATTTCTAAGTGTCCTTAGTCACCTTCCGTGTCACAAACGCAAAATTTCTATTTGTCCTTTGAGACCTTTCGTGTCACAAATGCA
>NW_017068329.1:0-249 GCF_001483705.2 Eufriesea mexicana | reverse complement strand
ATCAATCTGTACATCCATCCATACATCCATCCAACCATACCTACATCCATACAAACATCCATATATCCATCCATACATCCATTCGTTCATTCATAAATCCATCCATACATACATACATATATACGTCCATACATTCAAACATCCGTGCATACATACATTCGTACATCCATACATCCATACATCCACACATCCATTCATCCATACTTCCATACATCCATACATACATTCATCCGTATAACCGTCCAACCA
>NW_017068328.1:0-249 GCF_001483705.2 Eufriesea mexicana | reverse complement strand
GTATGGATATACGTATGGATGTATGTATGGTTGTATGGATGTATGGATGGATGGATTTATGGAGGTGTGGATGTATGAATGAATGGATGGATGGATGTATAGATGTATAGATGTATGGATCGATGTGTTTATGGATGGGTGCGTGTATGGACGGATGGATGTATGGTTCGATGGATGTATGGATGAGTGGATGTGTGGATGGGTGGATGTATGGATGTATGGATAGATGGATGTACGGATGGATGTATG
>NW_017068327.1:0-249 GCF_001483705.2 Eufriesea mexicana | reverse complement strand
AGTATCTTTCCCCATACTTATGCAAGGAAGTTGGGTCACCACGATATTAGTCGTAAATGTCAACAAAATTGTATTTTCCAGGAAGATTCTATATCTTTGCAACTCCTACAGCACACCAATAGAATCTTTCCCCCTTATTTATGCATGAAAGTTAACTCACCGCGATATTAGTCGAAAATGTCAATAAAATTGAACTTTCCAACCAGATTCTTTAGCATTGCGACGGCTATAGCACGTGAATTGAATCTT
>NW_017068326.1:0-249 GCF_001483705.2 Eufriesea mexicana | reverse complement strand
TAACCAAGCCTAACCTAACGCAGCCTCAGTTGCCGAGATCAACCTTGCTGGCAATCCCAGGGCCAAGCAGAATATATTAGAGCGCATTAGAGTGCCGAAATCCTCCGAAAGTCTAAGTCAACCTGATCGAGCATAACCTGACATGTGCTAACCAAACATAACATAACACAACCTTACTTGCCGAGACTACCATTGCTGGCCTCCCCAGATCTAAGCGGAAAATACTAGAAACTGCAAACCGCGGAAATC
>NW_017068325.1:0-249 GCF_001483705.2 Eufriesea mexicana | reverse complement strand
GCTCTGAGGACGGCAGCAACAGATGCCTCGGCACGTCAGGAAGGGTTAGGTTACGTTTGGTTAGTCATGTTTGGTTGGGTTAGGATAGGTTAGCTTCGACTTTTGCGAGACATACGCCTGTACGGTGAGTTTCTGCGCTCTACTGTGATCTAGTATGTCCTACTTTGCTGTGGAAGGGGGGGGGGGCAGCAATGGTGGTACCGGCACGCTAGTTGGTGTCAGGTTAAGCTTGCCATCGCTACGTTTGGA
>NW_017068324.1:0-249 GCF_001483705.2 Eufriesea mexicana | reverse complement strand
AGCATTGCAATGCCTATAGCATGCCAAAAGAATCTTTCCTCCTTGTTTATGCAAAAAAGTTAGCTCACCACGATATTAGTCGAAAATGACAATAAAATTGCTCTTTCCAGGCAGATTCTGCAGCATTGCAATGGCAATAGTTCGCCAATAGAATCTTTCCTCCTTATTTACGCAAGAAAGTTAACACTCCACGATATTATTCGAAAATGACTATAAAATTGCACTTTCCAGCCAGATTCTGCAACATTG
>NW_017068323.1:0-249 GCF_001483705.2 Eufriesea mexicana | reverse complement strand
ATGAATGGTTGTGTGGATGGATGGATGTACGGATGGATTGCTGTGTGGATGGACGGACGTACGAATGTATGAATGTATGGATGTATGAATAGATGGATGTATATATGTATGGATGTATGGATTGGTGGATGTAAGGATGGACAGAGGTGTGGGTGGATGGACTTATGGATGTATGGATGTATGAACGTATGGATGTATGGATGGATCGATGTATGGATGGGTGGTTGTATGGGTGTATGGATTATGGAT
>NW_017068322.1:0-249 GCF_001483705.2 Eufriesea mexicana | reverse complement strand
AATTTTGTGAAACAAATTTTAAATATCATCCTGTAAATTATAATATACACAAAATTCAACAAAGTATTTTCAGTTAGTATATTTGATTATAATAAATTATGCTACTTCCTATTATCTTCTCCATCAATCTCTTACTATCTTTAATATTTGATCAGTTCTTTAAAACTATTTTGTTAAACACATTTTGATAATTATTGTTAATTAAATATAATAAATTTAAAAAATATAAAAAATAATAATTATGACAAT
>NW_017068321.1:0-249 GCF_001483705.2 Eufriesea mexicana | reverse complement strand
AACCTAAACCGCCCAGATCTGGTCTGGCATAACCTGGCCAGACATGCCCTTACCTGACCAGACTTGACCTGACCTGACCTGACCTGACCTAATGTGGCCTAACCTAACCTAACCTAACCAAACATAACCTAACCTATCCTAACTCTGTAAAATCTATCCTAGCCAGACCTGCCCAAGCTATAGCAAACCAAACATAACGAAACCCAACCTACCCAGCCAATCCTAACCTAACCTAATCAAACCTAACCT
>NW_017068320.1:0-249 GCF_001483705.2 Eufriesea mexicana | reverse complement strand
GGTTTTATGGGTGTATGGATGGATGGATTTATGGATGTATGGACGTATGGATGTACGAATATACGGATGTACGGATGTATGGATTTATGGACGAACGGATGGATGTATGGATGGATGTATGTATGGATGTATGTATGGCTGGATCTATATATTTATGGGTGTATGGATTGATGGATGTATGGATTTATGGAGGTATGGTGGATGGATTTGTGGATGTATGTATGTATGAATGTATGGATGAATGGATTG
>NW_017068319.1:0-249 GCF_001483705.2 Eufriesea mexicana | reverse complement strand
CGTTATGCTTTGCTCAGTGGAAGCCTGTAATTGTGGTCTCTGCAAGCTAGGTTGAAATAGGATGCGATTGGCTGGGTTATGTTATCTTCGGTAAAGTTTGGGTAGCTTCGACTTTTCTGCTGTACACTGGGGTTCTATATATCTCTGCGCACAAGGCTCCTCCGCTGTGCTAAGCTTGGCTCTGCTGTGTCGAGCAGAGTAGAGTAGAGTAGAGTAGGGTGCAGGAATCCACTGAATAGCAGTCTTTGC
>NW_017068318.1:0-249 GCF_001483705.2 Eufriesea mexicana | reverse complement strand
CAGAGATTTGGTCTAATCAAAATTTTTATCTGTTATAGCTTGGCGAATAGGGCGCCTAACGCCATCAATCCCATGGCAAGAACAGCCATCTACTTGCCAGAGAAGGGGTCTATTCGAAATCTATAATATGTTATAGCTTGGAGAATAGATATCCTAACGCCTTCAATCCAATGGCAAGCACAGCCGTCTCCTTGCCAGATAGTAAGTCTATTCAAAGTCTATAACCTGTTATAGCTTGGTGAATAGATC
>NW_017068317.1:0-249 GCF_001483705.2 Eufriesea mexicana | reverse complement strand
TTCCTGGTCTTCCCAGGGCCAAGCTGAAGGTATTGGAGCCCTGTGGGCGCAGAGATCCACCTATTAGCAAGCAATAGCGCTAATGTCGAAGCTAACCTCTCTTAACCTAGCCAGTCATAACATATCCAAACGTAACCTAGCTCATCATACCGTGCCGCAACCACTATTTCGGGCATCCGCAGAGCTAAACAGAACACGTTAGTGGAGAGTAGAACGCAGAAATCCATAGAATCGCAGTGTATATCGGAA
>NW_017068316.1:0-249 GCF_001483705.2 Eufriesea mexicana | reverse complement strand
TAGTAGAGCAATATAGGGAGCAGAAATCCACCGAATAGCCGTGTATATCACAGAAGTTAAATCAACCCTATCCAAACATTTCCAAACGTAACATAACTAAACGAAACCGAACTTAACACAACGTGCCGTGATCACAATCTCTGGCCTCCCCGGAGCGAAGCAGAATATACTGGAGCACAGTAGAGTGCAGAAAGCCTCCAAATAGCAGCGTATATCAAAAAACTCAATGGAATCCTAGCCAAACCCTAC
>NW_017068315.1:0-249 GCF_001483705.2 Eufriesea mexicana | reverse complement strand
CATACATCTATACACACACCCGTACATACGTCCATCCATCCACCCATCCATGAACCCATTCATACAGCAATCCATAAATCCATCCAATCATAGATCCATCCATCCATACATTCATACATCCAAACATCCGTCCATCCGCACAACCATCCATCCATACGTCCACACTTCGATACATTCATCCAACCGCACATCATTCCATCCATTCGTCCACCGATCCTTACATCCATCCATCCATACATACATCCATTT
>NW_017068314.1:0-249 GCF_001483705.2 Eufriesea mexicana | reverse complement strand
TACTGTGCACTGCTTGGCTCTGGCGAGGCAAGCAATAGTGGTCGCGGCATGTTATGTTGAATTGGGCTATGTTCGGTCCGGTTACGTTAGTATGGGAAAGGTTTGTATGGCTTCGACTTTTCCGACAGACACTGCATTGCGGTGGGTTTCTGCTCTCCACTCTGCTTTTATATGTTCTGCTTGGCCCTGGGGATGCCAGCAAAATGGGTCTCGGCACGTTGGATAGAGTCTTGTTACGTTTGGATAGGC
>NW_017068313.1:0-249 GCF_001483705.2 Eufriesea mexicana | reverse complement strand
GGATGGGTGTATGGGTGGATGGACGTATGGATATATGTATGGATGTATGGATGTATATATGTATGTATGGATGGATGCATGGATGTATGGGTGTATGGATGGGTTGATGTGCGGATGGAGGTATGTATGGATGGATCGCTGAATGGATGAATGGATGTATGGATGTATAGTTGCATGGATGTGTGAGTGGATGATTGGATGTGTGGATGCACGGAAGAATGAATGTATGGATGGGTGGATGAACGGATG
>NW_017068312.1:0-249 GCF_001483705.2 Eufriesea mexicana | reverse complement strand
TGGCCAAACGTAACCTGACATATCCTAACCTGACGTGCCGCGACGACCATTCCTGGCGTCACCAGGGACAAGCAGGATACGGTGGAGCAGAGAATAGTAGAGAAATGTATTGCGCAGGTATACAGCGTATGGCAGTGCATGGCACAGAAGTAAAAGTTATCCAATCTTAGTGTAACCCTTCGTAATATAAACAAACGTATTCTAATCTAACATATCGTGCCTAGGCCACCATTACTGGCCTTCCCATCG
>NW_017068311.1:0-249 GCF_001483705.2 Eufriesea mexicana | reverse complement strand
ATTTGTTCCTAGCGCCTTTTTCGAAACCATACTTTTGCAAATGATTGCCATGATATTTGAAGTCCTAGTTGACCGATTACGACCAAATTTGGAGGGTATCTTCAGCGCATGTATCTGTATCGTCTGGGCCAAAATTTAAAAAATTTAACATTTTTAACCTTTTTCCTTTTTTTGGAACGCTAAAGGTGAAAAAGGCACAAAAACCTAACCTTAAAGTTCAACCTCGACAAAAGTTGAATAATTTTTGAC
>NW_017068310.1:0-249 GCF_001483705.2 Eufriesea mexicana | reverse complement strand
GCCCTGGGAAGGCCAGATATAGTGAACTCGGCACGTTACGTTGGTTGAGGTTATCCTCGGTTACGCTGGTTTATGCATAGTTTGGTCAGGATAGCATTAACTTTTGTGCTGTACACAGCTATTCATTGGATTTCTGCGCTCTATCGCGCTCTGGTATGTCCTGCCTGGCTCTGGGCAGGCCCGTAGTTGCGGTCGCGGCACATCAGTGTAAGTTAGGACAAGCTCGGTTATGTTACGACTCTTCAGGTT
>NW_017068309.1:0-249 GCF_001483705.2 Eufriesea mexicana | reverse complement strand
GAGGTGTGGAGGGAAGGATTTTTGGATGTATGGATGCATGAATGTTTGTATGTATGAATGGATTGGATGATGTGTGGATGGATGAATGTAACGAGCGTTGGACGTATGGATGGATGGAAGTGCGGATGGACGGTGCTATGGGTGTATGAATGTATGTATGGATGGATCTATGACTGGATGGATTTATGGATTGGTGGATGAATGGATTTATGGATGGCTAGATGGATGGACGTATGTACGGATGTGTGT
>NW_017068308.1:0-249 GCF_001483705.2 Eufriesea mexicana | reverse complement strand
GGTACTCGAGACCTGCTATCGGGAATGTATCGGGAGAAGGTTCCAGGTGGGATATCCGTTGATTCGAATGCTAAGTAAGTTCGGGGTAGGTGTTTAAAATGGATCACGCAAGGTGAGGAGATGGAAGAGGGTGCTGCTAGGTGCTGAGGAGGATGAGTTCGGGAGTGGTTGGAGTTTCTGGTTGGGCAGGTGAGAGTGTCTTTTTTGATTTTGTGATGTGAGATGTGGGTAGGTTTAGATGGGAATGTA
>NW_017068307.1:0-249 GCF_001483705.2 Eufriesea mexicana | reverse complement strand
TGTTACAATGATTTCAAAGCAGTGGCGTAAAGTAGAATAAACCAATATTATCGGTAACACTCGGTTCCTTTTTATCGTTGAGAGATCTTATGGTGTATAATTCTTCACCTGATTCTAATTTTCTTTTCCCGTATAATAATCGTAATTTAAAATGAATTAAATGTACATATCTCAAGAAAAATATAGAGATAGAGAGTGACCTAGAGTAATGCACGATTGACGATTATTGGTCTTCATATTTACGTTTTT
>NW_017068306.1:0-249 GCF_001483705.2 Eufriesea mexicana | reverse complement strand
ATATCCTAACCTAACCTAACCAAACATGACATACCCAAATGTAACCAAACTCAGCCTAACGTGACTGGACCAATATTGCTGGCCTTCTCAGAGTCGAGTAGGGTGCAGTAGGGCATCGGAGAGCGCAGAAATCCTCCAAACAGCAGTGTGTAGCGCGAAAGTCAAAGCTATTCTGTGCCAATCTGGCCAAGCGTAACGCAACCAAACGAAGCCTAACTCATCCTCACGTGCCGAGACCACTATTGCTGC
>NW_017068305.1:0-249 GCF_001483705.2 Eufriesea mexicana | reverse complement strand
ACTATTGGCAAGCTGTAGCCATTGCAATGCTATAGAATCTGACTGAAAAACTCAATTATATTGTCATTTCCGGCTAGTTTTGTGGTGAGCTATCTTTCTTGCATAAACAAGGAGGAAGGATAATATTGGCGTGCTATAGCCATTGCATTGACATTGAATGTGTTTGGGAAATTCATATTTACTGATATTTTCGTCTAACATCGTAGTGAGCTAACTTTCTTGAATATACAAGGAGCAAAGATACAATTC
>NW_017068304.1:0-249 GCF_001483705.2 Eufriesea mexicana | reverse complement strand
TTTTATAAATTGTACGCATGCGAAGACTTGTATTATATAATATATAAACCTTGTAATTAATATCGTGATTAAGAGTACCGAATGTTTGAATACCTAGTAATTAACAGCTTGATCTTAATTCTGATTGAAATGTCAAAAATGTCAAAACGAGTTCTCTTTAATAAACTTTAATTTCCACCTTAACCTTTTGATATTCAGCAGCGGTTTTGGTTTAGAATTTTTCAAAAATTGATTGCTTCTGTTTTTAAA
>NW_017068303.1:0-249 GCF_001483705.2 Eufriesea mexicana | reverse complement strand
TGGTCAGGTTTGGTGAGGGCGTCTTCAACTTTTCGGCTATTCACAGCATTGCGGTTGATTTCTGCGCCCTTCCCTGCTCTGCTATACTCTGCTCTACACTGTGGAGGCGAGCAATATTGTTCCTGGCACGATAGGCTTAGATAGGTTCCGTTTCAGTAGGTTACGTTATGTTGAGTTTAGCAACGGTAAGTTTGGCTTTCGTGCCATACAAAGCTTTCGGTGGATGCCTTCGATCTACTGCGATTTACA
>NW_017068302.1:0-249 GCF_001483705.2 Eufriesea mexicana | reverse complement strand
GAGCCGCTGCCACTCTTTCTGTATTTCCCGGTGCACAGCAGGGAACATTAGAGCGCAGTAGAGTGCTGACAACCACAGAACCACAGTTTATACCACTAAGGTCAGGGCGAGCCGAACCTAACCCAAACGAATATAACCTATCCGAACGAAGCCTAACTTGACATAACGTGCTGAGACCGCAATTGATGACCGTCCCAGCGCAAATCAGAGCATATTAGAGCACGCTAGACCGCAAGAGTCCTCCGTATA
>NW_017068301.1:0-249 GCF_001483705.2 Eufriesea mexicana | reverse complement strand
ATATTAAGAGGATCCGTGCTACCTGCAGTGCTCTAATATTTTCAGCTTGGCTTTGGGAAGGCCAGCAATGGTTGTCTTGGCACGTTATGTTGAATCAAGTTATTTTCCGATAGGTTGGTTAGGCGAAGTTTGGACTTGACAGTATTAATTTTTGTGATGTACGCTGCCAGTCATGGATTTCTGCGGTCAACTGTGCCCTAGTATGCCCTGCTTCGCTCTGGGCAGGGCAGCAATAGCGGTCTCGGCACG
>NW_017068300.1:0-249 GCF_001483705.2 Eufriesea mexicana | reverse complement strand
TCACCAAGCTATAACAGATTATAGATTTTGAATAGACCTATTCTCTGGCAAGCAGATGACTGTGCTTGCCATTGGATTGAAGGCGTTAGGCGATCTATACGCCAAGCTATAACAGATTATAGACTTTGAATAGTCCTATTCTCTGGCATGTAGATGGCCGTACCTGCATTGGAATGAATGCGTAAGGCGATCTATTCGCCAAGCTACAACGGATTATAGATTTTGAATAGACCAATTCTCTGGCAAGTA
>NW_017068299.1:0-249 GCF_001483705.2 Eufriesea mexicana | reverse complement strand
GTAATCTCCAGTAGCGTGTTATGCTTGGCTCCGTTGAGGCCAGAAGTAGTGCTCGCGGCACGTCAGGTTGAGCTATGTTACGTTTGGTTATGTTGCAAATGGTTAGGTTAGGAGAGGATAGCTTTGTCTTTAAAACTATAGTCTGCTACTAGGTTGATTCTTGGGCCCAAAGGTGCTCTAATATTATCAGCTTGGCTCTGCGGAGGCAAGCAACAGTGATCGCGGCACGTCAGGTTGAGTCAGGTTACG
>NW_017068298.1:0-249 GCF_001483705.2 Eufriesea mexicana | reverse complement strand
GACATGTTTGGTTAGGACAGCATTAACTTTTATGCAATACACGGCTATCCGGTCGATATCTGTACACTGCGCTGCACATATAGCATCTGCTTGATTCTGGGGAGGTCATCAATAGTGTTTGTGGCACGTTTGGATTGGTTAGGTTACGTTAGGCTACGTTCGATTAAGTTTGGTTAGGATGGCTTTGACTCTTGTGCCATACACTGCTATGCGGTGGATCTCTGCGCCCTGGTATGATCTAGTATATTC
>NW_017068297.1:0-249 GCF_001483705.2 Eufriesea mexicana | reverse complement strand
ACTTAGTACTTCCATGAACGGGGCACTGTAGCCGTTGAGCTAACCTGCTCAATGATGATGAATCTCCTATAGTAATTCTAGGGTGACAAAGGACAGATCAGTTACAACTCGAATTATTAGCAACTCACTTAACAGTAGTGAGGACAGCCATTATAATAGCACTGCAGACGCTGGATTAAACTGTTCGCTGATGATTTAATTTCCAGTGTGTTTCCAGAATAATCGAGGTACGCATCAGTTGTGGATAGA
>NW_017068296.1:0-249 GCF_001483705.2 Eufriesea mexicana | reverse complement strand
TGTTGTAGGCACGTTATGTTGGGTTATGCTCGTTTGGTTATGTTACACTTGGTCAGGTTATGATTGGATAACTTTGACTTTTGCGCTGTACACTGCTATTCGCTGGATTTCCCTGATGTTCGTTCCTCTCCTATACCCTACTCGACTCTGGGGAGGCCAGCAGCGGCGTTCGTGGCACGATAGGTTACTTTGGTAACGTTTTGCTATGTTAGGCTACGTTGCGTTAGGTTACAATAGCCTTGACTTTTG
>NW_017068295.1:0-249 GCF_001483705.2 Eufriesea mexicana | reverse complement strand
CTCGGGTACCCAAACCGCGACGGCGGCCGCTTAAGAATGGGGCGCGGCTTACCGCCGCTCTTCTCCTTGTCGTGACCGTGCATCGTTCCGGTTTTCGTGGCGGTAGCGGGGGTCGCGGGAGGGCAGAGCTCATCCCTGAGGAGCGGCGCCCCGTCTTATCGACAGTTTCCTTCGGCGCACTCGTGGGCACCCTCGCGGGCAGTTGGGGGGCAGCGGCCGCCTGCCGCTGCGCTCGCTTCTCGCGCCTAC
>NW_017068294.1:0-249 GCF_001483705.2 Eufriesea mexicana | reverse complement strand
TCGGCGAGCAACCTCCTATCATGTTATGTTATCCTAGTACAAAGTCGCGAAATTGGTCGAAAATTTAACGGGCGAGCTGCAAAGGTATTGTCCACTGAAGCGGCAAAACTTTTGTCAAGAGACGGCAAAAGTATTGTCCAGAAACGGCAAAAGTTTTGTCCAGGGGCGGCAAAAGTATTGTCCAGGAGCGGCAAAAGTATTGTCCATATAGGCTGTAAAAGTATTGTCCTTGTGACAAGGACAGCAAGC
>NW_017068293.1:0-249 GCF_001483705.2 Eufriesea mexicana | reverse complement strand
CATAACTCAAAGTGACACGCCGTGACCACCATTGCTCGGCTTCTCTGTGCCAAGCTGAAAACAAGAAAGCACAGCAGGGGGCAGAAATCCTCCTAATAGCAGACTATATAACTAAAGTCATAGCTACCCTCTCCTAACCTAACCAACCGTAACATAACCGAACGTATCCTAGCTCCCCCTAACGCAACGCGGCCACTATTTCCGGCCTCCCCAGGGTCTATCAGGTTTGAGTAGATCGAAGTGGAGACC
>NW_017068292.1:0-249 GCF_001483705.2 Eufriesea mexicana | reverse complement strand
GCTCTATTATTTTCTGCTTGGTCCTGCGGAGGACAGCAATAGCGGTCTCCGCGCGTTAGGTTGTGATATGCAACTTTTGGTTATGTTAGGATTGGTTAATCTCGGCCGGGTTAACTTATACTTTCGTGCTACACACTGCTTTTCGGGGTATTCCTGCGCTGTGCTGCGCTATACTGTATTATGCTAAGCCCTGGACATGCCAGCAATACTGTTCTCGGCACGTTAGGTTCAGTTACGTTGCATTGGGTT
>NW_017068291.1:0-249 GCF_001483705.2 Eufriesea mexicana | reverse complement strand
AAAGATACTATTGGCGTGCTACAGCCATTGCATTGATATAGAATGTGCTTTGAAAATACATATCTATTGACATTTTCGACTAATATTGCGGTGAGATAACTTTCTTGCATAAATAAGGACGAGAGATCATTTTGGAGTGCCATAGCCATTGCAGTGCTGTAGAACCTTGCAGAAAAATTCAAATTTATTAACATTTTGGCTAGTATCGTTGTGAACTATCTTCCTTGCGTAAGTAAGGTGGAAATATCC
>NW_017068290.1:0-249 GCF_001483705.2 Eufriesea mexicana | reverse complement strand
TTAGTCGAAAATGTCAATAAAATTGAATTTTCGATCCAGATACTATGGAATTGCAATGGCTATAGCTGGCAAATAGAATCTTTCCGCCTTATTTATGCAAGAAAGCTACCTCACCACGATATTTGTCGAAAATGCCAATAAAATTGAATTTTCGAACCAGATACTATAGAATTGCAATGGCCATACCTGGCCAACAGAATCTTTCCTCCTTATTTATGCAAGAAAGTTGCCTCTCCACGATATGAGTCG
>NW_017068289.1:0-249 GCF_001483705.2 Eufriesea mexicana | reverse complement strand
GTTAACTCACAACGACATTAGTCGAAAATGTCAATAAAATTGAACTTCCCAGCCAGATTCTATTGCATTGCAAAGGCTATAGCATGCCAATAGTATATTTCCGCCTTATTTATGCAAGAAAGGTTGCCCACCACGACATTAGTCGAAGATGTCAATAAAAGTGAACTTTCAAGGCAGATTCTACATCATTGCAATGGCTATAGTACGCCAAAAGGATCTTTCCTCCACACTTATGCAAGGAAGCTAGCT
>NW_017068288.1:0-249 GCF_001483705.2 Eufriesea mexicana | reverse complement strand
GCAATGGCTATAGTACGCCAAAAGGATCTTTCCTCCATAATTATGCAACGAAGCTAGCTTTGCACGATATTAGTCGAAAACGTCAAAAAATTGAACTTTCCAGCCCGATTTTGCACCATTGCAACGGCAACAGCACGCTGAAAGTATCTTTCCTCCTTACTTATGCATGGAAGCTGGCTCACCACGGTGTTAGTCGAAGATGTTAATAAAAATGAATTTTCCATCCAGATTCTGTAGCATTGCAATGCC
>NW_017068287.1:0-249 GCF_001483705.2 Eufriesea mexicana | reverse complement strand
CACAAAACCTCGTACACGACTTGGAACCGTTCTTAATTTGACAGAATCTTCACCTTTGCAACGGTTAAGTCGACCAAACAATCGGATAGGGTCCTATGACGCTAGCAGATCCAAGGATCATAGAGTCTTCGACACATAAAGGGTCAAAACTCTTGGACCTGAGGCTCTAACTAAAAGTCCACGTTTTGTCAAGCTCCTACCCAAATCGACTGAACCACAAAACCTCGTACACGACTTGGAACCGTTCTT
>NW_017068286.1:0-249 GCF_001483705.2 Eufriesea mexicana | reverse complement strand
AACCCAAAATAACATAACCTAACCAAACGTAGCCGAACTAAACATTACGTGCCGAGACCACCATTTCTGACCTCCGCGGAGCCAAACAGGATATACCAAATCAAAGTAGAGCGCAGAAATCCGCCGCATTGTAGTGAGAAGCACAAAGTTCAATGCATCCTCTGCTAACTTAACCAATCTTAACGTACCCAAGCGTACCAGACTCAACCAAACGTGCAGCGATAATAGCTGTCCTTGCCAGGAAAGTCA
>NW_017068285.1:0-249 GCF_001483705.2 Eufriesea mexicana | reverse complement strand
TGGACGGATGTACGGAAGTACGAATGTATGGATGTATGGCTGTCTGCATGTATGGATGTATGGGTGGATGGATGATTGCATGGATGTGTGGATGTATGGACGTATGGAAGTGTGGATGTATGGATGTATGGATGGATGGACGTGTGGATGGATGGATTTAAGGATGTGTGTATGTATGGGTGTATGGATCAATGGTTGGACGGATATGCGGCTGGACGGATGGACGGATGTATGGATGTGTGGTTGTAT
>NW_017068284.1:0-249 GCF_001483705.2 Eufriesea mexicana | reverse complement strand
CGGTATACTAATCCGAAACCCTTTTTGTAAGACACAAAATATGGTAAAGAGTGAGTAGCTTCATTTTAACTTCTTTCGCTCCGAGTTTGTTTGGATACATTTTAACCAGACGTCGCCTGCCGGCTTCGCCAATAGGGCGCACGTAGGGTCTCGATGCGTAGTCACCTCCATGTTGTGAGTCCTGGGAATCGGTATCGCTTCACGAAGAGAAATTTTAGGAAAACCATGCCAACCTAAATGCTGCGCACA
>NW_017068283.1:0-249 GCF_001483705.2 Eufriesea mexicana | reverse complement strand
TGGCGTGCTATAGCCATTGCACTGCTATAGAATCTGGTTGGAAAACACATTTTTATTGACATTGTCGACTGATATCGTGGTGAACAACCTTTCTTGCATATATAAGTGTGAAATATGCTATTGGCGTGCAATATCCATGGTAATGCTATAGAATCAGGATGGAAAATTCAATTTTAATCACATTACCGACTACTATCGTGGTGACCTAGCTTTCTTGCGTATAGAAAGAAGAAAGGTTCTACTGGTGTA
>NW_017068282.1:0-249 GCF_001483705.2 Eufriesea mexicana | reverse complement strand
TTTTCCACCCAGATTCCAGAGCATTGCAATGGCTATAGCATGCCATTAAATTCATTCCACCTTGTTTTTGCAAGAAAGTTAGGTCTCCACGATATTAGTAAAAAATGTCAATAAAATTGTATCTTCCATCCAGATTCTGAAGCATTCCAGCGGCTATAGCTCGCCAATAGAATCTTTCCTGCATGATTATGCAAGAAAGGTAGCGCACCACCATATTATTCGAAAATGTAATTAAAATTGAATTTTCCG
>NW_017068281.1:0-249 GCF_001483705.2 Eufriesea mexicana | reverse complement strand
CTAACATAACCGAACGTAACCAAACTCACCCTATCGGGTTGGGTCATGTTACGTTTGGTTGTGATGCGCTTGGTAATGCGCGGCCAGGGTAGCTTTAACTTTTCTGCTGTGCACTGCTTTTCAGTGGAATTCTGCGCCCTACTATGACCTACTTTTCCCTGCTTTGCTATGGGAATTCCAGAAATCGTGGCCGCGGCGTGTTAGGATGAGTTAGGTTTCGTTTGGTTACGTTAGGTTTGTGTCTGTTAG
>NW_017068280.1:0-249 GCF_001483705.2 Eufriesea mexicana | reverse complement strand
GAAGATTTTACAAAATGACTATTTTTCGTGTTCAAGAATTTCGCAAATTTAATTTCCATTTTTAAAATATTCATTGGTTCACGATAATCCTAAGAATTTCCTTAACCTCGAAAAGCATTAACCTCTGTCTAGCAACGAAACTCTAGAATATCTTTCACAACTCCTACTCTTGAAGTCGAAAAATCTTTCAACGACAGTGGAATCAAATTCTCGTTGACCTGTCAAGACCTAATAGAACACTCAATTCTC
>NW_017068279.1:0-249 GCF_001483705.2 Eufriesea mexicana | reverse complement strand
GTGCCACAGCCATTGCAATTTTGTAGTATCTGGATGGAAAATGCAATTTTATTGACATTTTCCGTTAATATCGTGGTGAGCTAACTTTCTTGTATAAATAAGAAGGAAAGATACTACTGGCGTGCTACAGCCATTGCAATGCTATAGAATCGTCGTCGAAAATTCATCTTTATTGTCATTTTCGAATAATATCGAGGTGAGGTAGCTTTCGTGCATAAATAAGGAGGTAAGATTCTATTGGCCAGCTAT
>NW_017068278.1:0-249 GCF_001483705.2 Eufriesea mexicana | reverse complement strand
ACCAAAGTCCTAGCTATCCTCTCCTAACCTGAGGAATCGTAATATTGCCAACCGTATCCTAGACTTCACCTACGTGCCGCGACCGCCCTTACAGGACTCCCCAGAGGCAAGCCCGAAATACCAGAGCGCAGTAGAATGCAGGAACCCACCGAATAGCAGTGTACAGCCTGAAAGACAAGGATATCGCAAACAAATCCAAACCAACATATCATAACCAAACGAAGCCTAACTCAACATGACGCAATGCAG
>NW_017068277.1:0-249 GCF_001483705.2 Eufriesea mexicana | reverse complement strand
CTCTGAAGCTGAATGTACAAAGTACCTTAATGTCAATTGTAAATATCTCTAGCCCTAACCGTCTAATTCATTGATTATTCTAGAATTTTTTCTTAATTTAAATCGTCAAATGAACAAATTTTTGCAACGCAAAAGTACTGTGGTGATGTCTGTGCTCCATACTGTGTTGTCAGTAGATAATATCTTTAGGGAAGGTGGATATGCACTTTACCATTCTAGAACTGCAGTAGAATATATATATTCATTGGA
>NW_017068276.1:0-249 GCF_001483705.2 Eufriesea mexicana | reverse complement strand
CACAAAGAGTGACTCTATCTTGAAAATTCTTTTCTCTCCCTCTCACTATTATTAACATATGTTAGGTTCTAAATATATTAATTTCTTGACTGTTGAAAAATGTGGAAGATATTGGTATTTATTTCTATCAACAATAGTTATTGGGAAATAATAGTGAGATTTTTTATTTTTGAGAATGTTGAAGTGTGTTATGAAAATTTAGAATCGTGGGAGAAATAATAGTGTAATAATAATTTTTGAGATCATTGA
>NW_017068275.1:0-249 GCF_001483705.2 Eufriesea mexicana | reverse complement strand
CACAAAGAGTGACTCTATCTTGAAAATTCTTTTCTCTCCCTCTCACTATTATTAACATATGTTTGGTTCTAAATATATTAATTTCTTAACTGTTGAAAAATGTGGAAGATATTGGTATTTATTTCTATCAACAATAGTTATTGGAAAATAATAGTGAGATTTTTTATTTTTGAGAATGTTGAAGTTTGTTATGAAAATTTAGAATCGTGGGAGAAATAATAGTGTAATAATAATTTTTGAGATCATTGA
>NW_017068274.1:0-249 GCF_001483705.2 Eufriesea mexicana | reverse complement strand
TAGAAACTAACTGATCTTTGTTGATCATTTAAGACTTTCTGCGACCATTTGATTAATCGGAACATTGAGAATGATACGGGATAATTATCCCTGAGCGTTATTAATAGTTCGATAATAACGACTGCCAATTGCACTTTTGCAATTGGTTAATGAAACGCGTGATATTTAAAATTTTGACGAATTGATAAGATTTTTTACACCGATCTGTTTGTGAAATTTAATTATATCTACGACTTTGTAGTATCAAAT
>NW_017068273.1:0-249 GCF_001483705.2 Eufriesea mexicana | reverse complement strand
GGGGAATTATTTTTTTCAAACGGCGAACTGATTTCTGTATTACGTTTTCGTCGAACAATGGACGGAATTGGGGCCTTTCGTCGTTTTTCGATTATATCTTTGTTCCCATTTTCAGCTATTTTTGGATCAGTATTCTTCTCTATGATTTCAATTTTTCAGTAAGTCTCTTTATTCTTTTTTTAATTTGTGTTGTGAATAGTTGAAATTCTGTTTGACATTAACCTTACGTGGACAGTGAACGATGAAATA
>NW_017068272.1:0-249 GCF_001483705.2 Eufriesea mexicana | reverse complement strand
GTTAACCTGTCATTTAACACGTTCAGTGCGGCGCCCATTTTGCTATACTTTCCCCTCGAGGACGAGATGCCGAAGAGTACGAACTTTGTTTCACTTTGTCGCTTGGACTGTGAGAATGGTGCAACCAATGCGCAAATATACAAATTGCAAGCAGAAGATAATAGGGTGGTAATGCCAGAAAGGCAAAAAGACGATCACCAATAGACGATTAGTGAGAAAAATCCACGGAAGTGTAAAGATTTATTTTTA
>NW_017068271.1:0-249 GCF_001483705.2 Eufriesea mexicana | reverse complement strand
GCAAGTACAGCCATCTACTTGCCAGAGAATAGGTCTAGTCAAAATCTACAACATGTTATAGCTTGGTGAATAGATCGCCTAACGCCCTCAATCCAATGGCAGGTACGGCCACCGACTTGCCAGAGAATAGGCCTATTCAAAATCTATAGTACGTTATAGCTCGGTGAATAGGTCGCATAACGCCTACAGCCAATGGCAAGTACAGCCATCTACTTGCCAGAGAATAGGTCTATTGAAAATCTATAGCCT
>NW_017068270.1:0-249 GCF_001483705.2 Eufriesea mexicana | reverse complement strand
TCCTATAGTAGGTTCTGCTTGGCTCTGCGGAGGCCAGCTATAGTGGTCAGCGTGCGTTAGTTTATGCTATGATACGTTCGATTATATCACGTTTGGATGGGTTTGGTCTCGATAGCTCTGACTTTTGAGTTGTACACTGCTATTCCGCTGATTTCTGCGCCCTACATTGCCCCACAATACTCTGCTCAACACTTGGGAAGCCAGTAATAGTGGCTCAGCCAGGTTAGTTTGATTTAGGCTAAGTTTGGA
>NW_017068269.1:0-249 GCF_001483705.2 Eufriesea mexicana | reverse complement strand
ACCTTTCACCTTGATCCCGCTTAACGCCGAAATCTCGTTTTGGGATTCTACACAATATTTGAGATCTCGTCCGGGATTTCTACAGTATTATCGATCCATCATTGCTTTTCTTAGCAGTATCTTCACGTTGCTGTAATTTTTTTGCAAGTACATCTTTCGGACTTCTGCGGCAATTTGATCGCATTGTTCTAACAAGATGAGTATTTTTTAACGTCTAGCATTTTGGCTAATTCGATACTTGTGTATCAT
>NW_017068268.1:0-249 GCF_001483705.2 Eufriesea mexicana | reverse complement strand
TCCTGCGGTCTAGATTGCCCTACTATACTCTGGCCGAGCCAGAGGAGGCAAGCACTAGTGGTCGTGGCACGTTATGTTTTGTTATGCTACGTTTGGTTAGGTTAGGTTAAGTTATGTTTGGTTAGGATAGCTGCGACTTTCGTGCTGTACGCTGTTATACGGTGGATGTCTGTGATTTACTGTGCTCTGATGCATACTGCTTGGCTCCGGGAAGCCAGGCGCAGAAGTCGCCTTAAGCTATGTTGTCCT
>NW_017068267.1:0-249 GCF_001483705.2 Eufriesea mexicana | reverse complement strand
ATTCAGTCTGAACCCTAGGTTACTGTCTATAGCCCGTCACCAGCCAAATAGGCCCAAGTTAGTGTAATAGTTCCTTTGCACTAACTCTCAAATCTACTATTCCTACATACATTACGTAAAATGTATGAAAGGTATCATGGGCTAGAGAAAGTCAAACAGTTTTTCAAAATTTTATCAATTTATAGCAATTTTTCAATTCTTTTTACGCAAACACTTAACATTGCGTATTACAATTTCAAACATGATCAC
>NW_017068266.1:0-249 GCF_001483705.2 Eufriesea mexicana | reverse complement strand
GTCAATAAAATTGAGTTTTTCAGCCACATTCTAAAGCATTGCAATGGATATAGCACGCCAGTACAACCTACCCTCTTGATTTATGCAATAAAGTTAGCTCACTACGATATAAGGCGAAAAGGACTATAAAATTGAATTTTCCAGGAAGATTCTATAGCGTTTCAATGGTAATAGCACGCCACTAGAATCTTTCCTCCTTATTTATGCAAGAAAGTTAACTGACCACGATATTAGTCGTAAATGTCAATG
>NW_017068265.1:0-249 GCF_001483705.2 Eufriesea mexicana | reverse complement strand
CTAACATGGTGGTGAGCCAACTTTCTTGCATACATTAGGAGGAAAGATACTATTGGCGCGCTACTACCATTGCAACGCTATAGAATCTACCTGGAAAATTCAATTTTATTGACATTTCCGACTAATATTCTGGTGAGCTTACTTTTTTGCATAAATAAGGAGGAAAGATTCAATTTGCGTGCTATAGCCGCCGCAATGCTATAGAATCTGCCTGGAAAGGTCAATTTTGTTGACATTTTCGACTAATAT
>NW_017068264.1:0-249 GCF_001483705.2 Eufriesea mexicana | reverse complement strand
AAGAAGATGGCTATATTTGCAATCGGTTGAAGGCGATAGGCGACCTATTCACCAAGCTATAACAGGTTATAGATGTTGAATAGACCTATTTTCTGGCAAGTGGATGTCTGCACTTGCCATCGGATTGAAGGCGTTAAGCGATCTATTCACCAAGCTACAACAGACTATAGATCTTGAATAGACAAGTTCTCTGGCAAGTAGATGGCTGTACTTGCCATTAGATTGAATGCGTTAGGTGATCTATTCCCC
>NW_017068263.1:0-249 GCF_001483705.2 Eufriesea mexicana | reverse complement strand
TGCTATAGGATCTTGCTGGAAAGTTCAATTTTATTGACATTTTCGACTAATATCGTGGTGTGCCATCTATCTTGCATAAGAAAGGATGAAAGATCCCTTTGGCGTGCTATAGCCGTTGCAATGCAATAGAATCTTTCAGGAATGTACTATTTTATCAACATTTTCGACTAATATCGTGGTGTGCTCTCTATCTTGCATAAGAAAGGAGGAATGATTCATTTGGCGAGCTATGGCCATTGCAATGCTCTG
>NW_017068262.1:0-249 GCF_001483705.2 Eufriesea mexicana | reverse complement strand
TAACATAACTGAACTTAACGTGCCGACACCACAATTATTGACATCCTCAGAGTCGAGCAGGGTGTAGTAGAGCACAGTATCGTGCAGAAATCCTCCGAATGACAGTGTATACCACGAAACTCAAGGCTATCGCAACGTTGAGCGTAGGAATCAACCGAGGAGCAGTGAGTAGCGCAAAAGCCATACATAACCTGACCAAACCTAACCTAACCTAACCAAGCCGAAGGAAACCTAACACAACCTAACGTG
>NW_017068261.1:0-249 GCF_001483705.2 Eufriesea mexicana | reverse complement strand
TGCCATTGGTTGAAGGCGATAGGCGACCTATTCACCAAGCTACAACAGATTATATGTTTTGAGGAGACCTTTTCTCTGGGAAGTAGATGGCTGTACTTGCCATTGGATTGAAGGCTTTATGCGATCTACTCACCAAGCAATAACAGGTTATAGATTTTGTATATACCTATTCTCTGGAAAGTAGAAGACTGTACTTGCCATTGGATTGAAGGAGTTAGGCGACTTATTCACCAAGCTATAACAGATTAT
>NW_017068260.1:0-249 GCF_001483705.2 Eufriesea mexicana | reverse complement strand
CTTTATTTGACAGGATAATCTTGCTCACCTCGATATTAGTCGAAAATGTCAATAGAATGGAACCTTTCAGTCAGATTCTATTGCAATGCAATGGTTATAACAAACCAACAGTACCTTTGCTCCATAATTATGCTGAAAATCTTGCTCACGACGACATTAGTCTTAAATATCAATTGAATTGAACACTTCAGTCAGATTCTATTGTAATGCACTCGCTATAGCATACCAGTGGAATCAGTCCTCCTCTTT
>NW_017068259.1:0-249 GCF_001483705.2 Eufriesea mexicana | reverse complement strand
CTGTGAGAGTACATATGTGTAATCCTGTTATTGGAATCGTTGATTATGCTAAGATTGTTTGAGGGTAATGATGTTACAAGATTATGAGAGGCGGGATTGACGATCATCAAGATGACTTCTTGATGTGTTTTATTCTTATTAAGAGAAAGCTGTGAAACTAGATCTATAAATTATGTTAGAATCGCGAGTTGTGTTGAGATTTTTTGAGAGTGATAATGTTACTAGATTATGAGAGACGGGATTGGCGAT
>NW_017068258.1:0-249 GCF_001483705.2 Eufriesea mexicana | reverse complement strand
CAACTTCTGTGTTCGACTGTGACCTTATATGCTCCGATTTGCTTTGGAGAAGCCAGAAAGTTATGCCGCGGCACGTGGGTTTGCGTTAGGTCACGTTTGTCTTGGTTATGTTTGTACGTGTCTCGTATGTGTTACTTTGACTTTTCAGCTATACCCTGCGATCCTATGGATTTCGGAAGTCTCGATTCCTCTAATATGCTCTGCATGGCGATCGGGAGGCCAGAAATATTGGACCCGGCACGTAAGGTT
>NW_017068257.1:0-249 GCF_001483705.2 Eufriesea mexicana | reverse complement strand
TGCTATACACTGCATTTAGGCGGACTTCTGTGATCTACAGTGTTCTACTATATTCTGCTTGGCTCCGGGGATGCCAGAAGCAGTGCGCGCGGATATTTGTGTTGAGTTATGCTACGTCTGGTTTGGTTAATTAAAGTCAGGTTTGGTCGGATTATCTTCGACTTATGTGCTATACACGACAATGCTGTGGATTTCTGCGCTCTGCAGTGCTCTAGTACATTGTGCATGTCTCTGTGGAGGACAGAAATG
>NW_017068256.1:0-249 GCF_001483705.2 Eufriesea mexicana | reverse complement strand
TGCATATGGCAGCTTTGGATTCGTTGGGATGCAATGGCTTAGACTTTTGCGCTATTCACCGCTATCCGGTGGATTTCTTCTCTCTACTGCGCTATAATATGTTTCGCAAGGCTCCGCGGTGGCTAGTAATGGTGGTCTCGGCACGTTAGGTTGAGCTATGTTACCCTTCGTTCGGGTAAGTTTGGTATGCTTGGTTAGGATTTGTATTACGTTTTTATTTAACGCAGCCATTCGGTGGATTTCTGTGAT
>NW_017068255.1:0-249 GCF_001483705.2 Eufriesea mexicana | reverse complement strand
CTTTCCAGAAAAAAGGTCTATTCAAAGTCTATAACCTGCTATAGCTTGGTGAATAGAACGAATTACGCCTTCAATCCAATGGCAATTACATCCATCTACTTGCCAGGGAATAGGTCTATTCAAAATCTATTATCTGTTAAAGCTTGGAGAACAGGCCGCCTAACGCCTTCAATGCAATGGCAAGTTCAGCCATCTACTTGCCAGAGGATAGGTCAATTCAAAATCTATAATCTGTTATAGCTTGGTTAA
>NW_017068254.1:0-249 GCF_001483705.2 Eufriesea mexicana | reverse complement strand
ACTTTCATAATACCGATGATTCTTCGCAACTGCGATCTTGCCTATTGCTATGCGCCAGATCGAAATACAATTGTTGGACTTGCTGGGTATTTAAGTGATTCTTACATTAGAAATTGAACTGAATATGAATTTTATTTGTCCTCTTTGCTTGGTAAATTTCGAAGCAATACGAGTGTTATGAATTACCGATTTTCAAAGTTATTTCACAATATTCGTATATAATTATATTTGGGTGAAAGAGCTGATAAT
>NW_017068253.1:0-249 GCF_001483705.2 Eufriesea mexicana | reverse complement strand
CTGCGTTTGGTTAGGTTAGCGTATGCGAGGTGAGATCAGGGTGTCCTCCACTTTTGTACTATGGACTGCTATTCGGTGGATTTCTGCGCTCCACACTGTTCTACCATACTCTGCTCGACTCTGTCGAGGCGAGTAATAACGATTGCGTCATGATAGTTTGAGTTAGGTTACGCTTGGTAGTGTCAAGTTTGGTTAAATTTGGTAAGGATAGCTTTGACTTTCGTGCTACACACTGTTACATGGTGTATT
>NW_017068252.1:0-249 GCF_001483705.2 Eufriesea mexicana | reverse complement strand
GTGTAGAGCGCAAAAGTCAAAGCTACCCTGTCCTAATATATTCAATTCTAACATGACCAAGCGAAATACAATTAAACCTAACGTAATGGGACCATCATTGCTGGCCTCCACCGAGTCGAACAGGACATACTAGAGGACAGTAGAGCGCAGAAGTCCATACAATCGCAGGGAGTTGTGCAATAGTCAAAGAAATACCAACAAAGCCTTCCTAACCTCTCACACCGCAACGTCACATAACTCAACCTAGCG
>NW_017068251.1:0-249 GCF_001483705.2 Eufriesea mexicana | reverse complement strand
TTACATTAAATTTGATATATTAATTAATATCGATCTTCCAAATTCTATGAAATGGTGACTGAAACTCACCTCTCGAGTACAAAGGGTTAAATTAGAGTGCGTTTCCGTGTGTGTTTTCGTTGCGTTATCTTGATTTTCTTTTCCTAAGTTAAACTAGTTTTACAAATTTTGTGTTCGTGTTATCGCCATCCTACAATATCGCGTATTTTACGTACGTCGAGTTAAGCTGAATATATAAAGAACGACTCG
>NW_017068250.1:0-249 GCF_001483705.2 Eufriesea mexicana | reverse complement strand
CCGATCCCTGTGGAACCCCGCAGTTCGTCGCCCGCACGACGGTTGCGTATCGTCCGGGATACTTGATCGAGCGTTCCGCCAAATAGACGCCGGTCGCCGCCATCATGTGTTGGGTAACCCTGTGGTACAACAGGGCATACTGTATGGAGGCGCAGGGCAGGGTGTTGAAGGCGTTGGCGATACCCTCACCGACCGCGAGCACCACCCCGCCCCGGTCAACGGCAGCCTCCGACAGGGTACGAACGCGCT
>NW_017068249.1:0-249 GCF_001483705.2 Eufriesea mexicana | reverse complement strand
GCGATACACTGTGCTCTCATATGCTCCGCTTTTCTCAATGGAGGCCAGCAATAGTGGTCTCGGCACGTTAGGTTTAGTTGGGTTACGTTTGGCTATATTGCGTTTGTTTGGGTTAGGTTTGGGTAGCTTTGACTTTCTTGGCATATAATGTTATTTAGTGGATTTCTGCGCTCTGCTTGGCTCTGCTATACTCTGCTCAGCTTCGCGCATGCTAGTAATAGTGGTCGCGTCACGCTAGGTTGTGTTAGC
>NW_017068248.1:0-249 GCF_001483705.2 Eufriesea mexicana | reverse complement strand
ACATCCGTTCGTCCATACATCCATCCACCCATCCACCCATCCATCCGTGCATCCATAGAGACAGCAATACATACAAACTTACATACACTAATACATTCTTCCATACATACATCCATAGATACATACCTACATACATCCATACATACATGCATGCATACATCCATTCAAACATCCACACATACATCCATGCATACATCCATGCATACATCTATGCATCCATCCATACATTCTTCCATACACTCATACACT
>NW_017068247.1:0-249 GCF_001483705.2 Eufriesea mexicana | reverse complement strand
TTTATTGTATAAATACCGAGGAAAGATTCAATTGGCGTGCTATAGCCGACGCAATGCTATAGATTCTGGAAGGAAAATTCAATTTTATTGACATTTTCGACTAATATCGTAGTGAGCGAACTTCCGTGCATAAGAAAGGAGGAAAGATGCTTTTTGAGTGCTACAGCCATTGCAATGATATAGATGGTGGCTGGAAAATACAATTTTGTTAACATTTTCTTCTAATATCGTGGTGAGCAAACTTTCATG
>NW_017068246.1:0-249 GCF_001483705.2 Eufriesea mexicana | reverse complement strand
ATTTTGAATAGACATATTCTCTGGCAAGTAGATGGCTGTACTTGCCATTGGATTGAAGGTGTTGGCCGAACTATTCACCAAGCTATAACGGAATATAGATTTTGAGTAGATATATCATCTGGCAAGTGGGTGGCTGTACTTGTCATCGGATTGAATGCGTTAGGCGATCTATTCACCAAGCTGTAAGAGGTTAAAGATTTTGAATAGACCTATTCTCTGGCAAGTAGATGGCAGTACTTGCCATTGGAT
>NW_017068245.1:0-249 GCF_001483705.2 Eufriesea mexicana | reverse complement strand
CAAAAGTCAAAGATAAACTGACATAACCTGTCCATACCAAACTTAACAGAACGTAGTCAAGCTTAACGTATCGTGCGGATAATACTATTGCTGGCAGCCCCAGAGACATGAAGAGCATATTACAGCAATGTAGTGCGCATATACCCAAGGAGTAGCAGTGTACAGCGTAAAAGACATAGCTATCCCAACCAAACCTAGCCTACCCTATCCTAACGAAGCGTAACTTATACTACAGTTCCACGACCGCCA
>NW_017068244.1:0-249 GCF_001483705.2 Eufriesea mexicana | reverse complement strand
AAAATTCAATTTTATTGTTATTTTCGACTAATATCGTGGTGAGCTAACACCCTTGTATACGTACGGAGGATGAATTCTATTGGTCTACTATAGCTATTGCAATGCTGTAGAATCTGGCTGGAAAATTCAATTTTATTAACTTTTTCGACTGATATCGTGGTGAGCTGATTTTCGTGCATAAATAATGAGGAAAGATTCTATTGGCGTACTATAGCCATTGCAATGCTATAGAATCAGGCTGGAAAATTC
>NW_017068243.1:0-249 GCF_001483705.2 Eufriesea mexicana | reverse complement strand
GTGCTATACACTGCTGTCCGCGGATATCTGCGCTGTAGTTTGCTGCAATATTTTCTGCATGGCCCTGGCGAGGGCAGCCATAGTGGTAACTGCACGTTAGGCTGGGTTATATTACCTATGGCTTGATTAAGATGTGTCATGCTCGGTCTGTTTATCTTTGACATTCGTGCTATACACGCTATTCGTTGGGTTTCTTCCCTCTAATGTGCTACAATATACTTTGCCTGGCTCTGTGGTGGCCAGTTATGG
>NW_017068242.1:0-249 GCF_001483705.2 Eufriesea mexicana | reverse complement strand
TGCGAGAAAGTTAACTCACCACGATATTAGCCAAAAATGTCAATAAAAATGTATTTCCCATCCAGATTCTATAGCATTCCAATGGCGATAGCTCGCCAATAGAATCCTTCTTCCATGCTTATGCAGGAAAGTTATCGCACCAAGATATTGGTCGAAAATGTCAATAAAATTGAATTTTCCAGCAAAATTCTATAGCATTGCAATACCTATAGCATGGCAACAGAATCTTTCCTCCTGATTTATGGAACA
>NW_017068241.1:0-249 GCF_001483705.2 Eufriesea mexicana | reverse complement strand
CTACAAGAGTCAGTGGAGCCTATCCTAACCCAGCGAAATGCAACTTATACAGACGTGGCTTAAGTAAACCTAACATGACGGGACCACGATTGCTGGCTTCCACAGAGAAAAGCAGAATGTACAATGGCAATGTGGAGCGCAGAAATAAACGGCATTGCAGTAAATAGCACAAAAGCCGAGCGGAGTACAGTAGAGCAGTGTAGATCGCGGAAATGCACCGCTTAGCGGTGTATGGCACAAGAGTCGAAG
>NW_017068240.1:0-249 GCF_001483705.2 Eufriesea mexicana | reverse complement strand
TCTGACTGATAAGTTCAATTTTATTGACAATTTCGACTAAAATCGTGGTGAGCTAACTTTCTTCCATATATCAGGAGGAAAGATTCTTATGGCTTGGTATAACCATTGCAATGATACAGAATGTGCCTGGCATATTCAATATTATTGACATTTTCGTCTGATATGGTGGTGAGCTGCGTTTCTTGGATAAATACGGGGGAAAGATTCTTTTGGCGTGCTATAGCCTTTGCAATAATATAGAATCTGGCT
>NW_017068239.1:0-249 GCF_001483705.2 Eufriesea mexicana | reverse complement strand
GAAAGTTAGCTCACCACGAAACGAGTCGAAAATGTCAATAAAATTGAATTTTCAGGGGTATTCGATAGCATTGCAAATGCTGAAGCACGCCAATATTATCTTTCTTCCTTATTTATGAAAGAAAGTTAACTCACCGCGATATTAGTCGAGAGCGTCAATGAAATTGAATTTTCCAGCCAAATTCTTCAGCATTGCAATGTGTATAGCAAGCCAAAAGTATATTTCCTCCTTACCTATGCAAGGAAGTTA
>NW_017068238.1:0-249 GCF_001483705.2 Eufriesea mexicana | reverse complement strand
GAAGCTGGTAGTAGTGTAGAAAATTGGGCCATCTAAGTATAGAAAACACAAGAGAGTTGTCCATGAAAACATTGGGAATAAAAGCAAGGAAAAAAATACAAAAGGCAAAAATTGGAGAATGCCGGATACTTTTTCTATGCAAAGTAATTGAAGACACTGTTTTTAGAGCCTAGAACAAGGGTAAAGGGGCAGCTTGAAATTATACATTCTGATATATGTGGACCTAGAGAGCCAGAGACATGTAACAGA
>NW_017068237.1:0-249 GCF_001483705.2 Eufriesea mexicana | reverse complement strand
ACCTGACCTGACCTGACCTGACCTGACCTAACCTGACCTGACCTGACATGTCCTGGCCTGACCCGGCCTACCCTTACCAGACTTGACGTGCCCTGACATGACATGACCTGACCTGACCTGATCTGACCCGACCTGACCTGACGTGACCTGACCAGACTGATGTGACCTGAGCTGACCTTACCTGAACTGACGTGACCTGTCCTGACTTTAACCGGCCTTACCTGACCTGACCTGACCTGGCCTGACCTG
>NW_017068236.1:0-249 GCF_001483705.2 Eufriesea mexicana | reverse complement strand
GAAAAGCATGCCCTCCCCGATAATAGTCGAAAATGTCAATAAGATTGGACTTTTCAGTCAGATACAATGGCAATGCATTGGCTGTAGCAAACCGATAGGATCTGTCTTCCTTATTCACGCAGCGAAGCTTTCTCAACACGATGTTAGTCGAAAATGACAATAGAATTGAAGCTTTCGGTCAAATCTTAGTGCAATGCAATGACTGTAGCAAACCAATAGTATCTTACCTCCTTATTTATGCAGAAAAGC
>NW_017068235.1:0-249 GCF_001483705.2 Eufriesea mexicana | reverse complement strand
TCTCGTGAGGCCAGCAATAGCGGCCGCGGCTCGTCAGCTTGTGCTACGTTACGTCCGCTTATGCTACGTTTCGAAACGTTAGGATGGGATAGCATGGACTTTTGCACAGTACACTGCTATTAGGTTAGTTTCTGCGCTCTACCGTGCTGTAATATGCCCTGCTTGACGCTGGAGAGGCCAGCAATTGCGGTCTCGGCACGTTAGGTAGAATTAGGCTGCGTTTGGTTTGGCTGCGATTGGTTACGTTAG
>NW_017068234.1:0-249 GCF_001483705.2 Eufriesea mexicana | reverse complement strand
AACTGTGGCCGCTGCAGGTTGTGTTGAGATCTGCTACGCTTCGTTATGTCAGGTTAGGCCATGATGGTTCTGTGTGTCTTCGGCTTTTGTGCTGTTCACCGCAATGCTGTGGATTTCAGCGCACGACTGTCACCTAGTACACTGTGCTTGTTCCTGTGGAGGCCGCCAATGGAAGTTCCGTCGTACTAGGTAGGGTAGGGTTGTGTTTGGGTATGTTACGTTTGGCTTCGTTAGGATAGGCTGCTTTGA
>NW_017068233.1:0-249 GCF_001483705.2 Eufriesea mexicana | reverse complement strand
AGCAGGTAAAATTCCATTGGCGTGCTATAGCCACTGCAGTGCAACGGAATCTGGATGGAAAATGTGATTATATTGATTAGTTCGACTAATATCGGGGTGAGATGACTTTCTTGCATAAGAAAGCAGGAAAGATTCTATTGGCGTGCTATAGCCGTTGCAATGATATAGAATCTGCCTGGAAGATGTAATTTTATTGACATTGCCGTCAAATATCGGGGTGAGCTAACTTTTTTGCATTAATAAGGAGGG
>NW_017068232.1:0-249 GCF_001483705.2 Eufriesea mexicana | reverse complement strand
GGAGGAAAGATACTATTGGCAAGCTGTAGCCATTGCAATGCTTTAGAATCAGGCTGAAACACTAAACTATATTGACATTTCCGGCTAGTTTCGTGGTTAGCTAACTTTTTTGCGTAAATAAGGAGGAAGGATAGTATTGGCGTGCTATAGCCATTGCATTGATATGGAATGTGTTTGGGAAATTCTAATTTATTAACATTTTCGTCTAACATCGTAGTGAGCTAACTTTCTTGCATATATAAGTAGCAA
>NW_017068231.1:0-249 GCF_001483705.2 Eufriesea mexicana | reverse complement strand
GACTGGAACGTTCAATTTTCTTGACATTTTCGAATAATATCCAGGTGAGCAAACTTTCTCGCAAGAATATGGAGGGAAGATGCTTTTGACGTGATGTAGCCATAGCAATGCAACAAAGTCTGACTGTAAATTTCAATTTCATTGAAATTTTGTAATAATATCGCGATGAGCAAGCCTTCTCGCATAAATGAGTGGGACAAATTCACTTGGCGTGCTATAGCCATTGTAATGCAATAGAATCACGTTGTA
>NW_017068230.1:0-249 GCF_001483705.2 Eufriesea mexicana | reverse complement strand
ATTCATGCATCCGAACATCTGTACATCAATGGATACATCCGTCGATATATCCTGCCATCCACACATCCATCCATCCACACATCCATCCAGCCATACACCCATACATCCATACACCCATACATCCATACATATATACATCCACGCACTCATACATCCGTACATCCGTAGGTCCATTTCTCAATCCATCCATACATCCATCCATCCATACTTCGACCCATCTATACATCCATACATCCATCCATCCACACA
>NW_017068229.1:0-249 GCF_001483705.2 Eufriesea mexicana | reverse complement strand
GGTCTTGGCACGTTAGGTTGAATTAGGTTACGACTGGTGAGGTTAGGTTGAGCTACGTTTGGTCAGTACAGCTTCTACCTTCATGCTTTACGCTGTTAGTCGGTTTATATCTGTGATCTGCTGTGCTCAAGTACATTCTGCTTGTCTCTGTGGGGGCCAGAAATAGTGGTCTCGTCATGTTAGGTCGAGCTACGCTGCGTTCGGGTATGTCTCGTTTGGCTTGATTAGATATGCCACATAGGCTTTTTT
>NW_017068228.1:0-249 GCF_001483705.2 Eufriesea mexicana | reverse complement strand
TCATTCTGCTATTCGGTGGTTTCCTGAGCCCTACTTTGCTCTAGTATGTCCTGCTAGGATGTGCGGTGGGCAGCAAAAGCGGTCTCGGCACGTTAGCTTGAGCTACGCTATGTTAGGTGTGCGGCAGGCTATGTTTGGTCAGGATAGCTTCAACTTTTTCGCTGTACTCAGCTATTCGGTGGACTAGAACGCTCTGCTGTGCTCTAGTACGGCCTGCTTGGCTCTGGCGAGGGCAGCAACAGCGGTCTC
>NW_017068227.1:0-249 GCF_001483705.2 Eufriesea mexicana | reverse complement strand
CTGCGCACTTTTTCGCTCTACCCTACTCTAGTCGCGTCAGGAGGTTGCAGAAATGGAGGTCTCGGCACGTTAGGTTGCGTTGTATGTCGTTTGTTTAGGTTATGTTTGGTTGTTTTTGATTGTGATGGCGTTCACTTTTGAGCTATGCACTGCTATTCGTTCGTTTTCGGTGTCCTACAATGGTCGGCTATGCTCTGCTCGACTCATTGGAGGCCAGTAATGGTCGCCTCGGCGGGATATGCTGAGTTA
>NW_017068226.1:0-249 GCF_001483705.2 Eufriesea mexicana | reverse complement strand
TATAACCATTGCAATGCTATAGAATCTGGCTGGAAAGTTCAATTTTATTGAAATTTTCGTCTATTATCATGGTGCGCTAGCTTTCTTGCATAAACAAGGAGGATAGACTGGATTGGCATGCTATAAACATTGCAATGCTATAGAATCTGGCCGGAAAATACGATTTTATTGACATTTTGGACTAACATCGTGGTGAGTATACTTTCTTGTATAAATAAGGAGGAAAGATCCTTCTGGAGTGCTATCGAC
>NW_017068225.1:0-249 GCF_001483705.2 Eufriesea mexicana | reverse complement strand
TATGGCGCGCCAATAGAATCCTTCCTCCTTATTTATGCAAGAAAGTTAGCTCCACACGATATTCGTCGAAAATGTCATTAAAATTGAATTTTCCAGGCAGATTCCATAGCATTGCAATGACTATAGCACGCCAGAAGAATCTTCCCTTCTCATATATGCAAGAAAGTTAGGTCACCACGATATTAGTCGGAAATGTCAATAAAATCGAAATTTTTCTGGCAGATTCTATGGAATTGCTGTGGCTACAGC
>NW_017068224.1:0-249 GCF_001483705.2 Eufriesea mexicana | reverse complement strand
AGAAGTGTCGCTCGGCGTCCCTCAATGCTTCAGGGCCCTTTTCCAACCAGCCAAGGACGTCCTGACAGCCATTGGACGAGAGGACGGTTGTGTGTCCGAAGAACAGTTACCGACTCGTTGTTCGAGCAGATTTCAGCGGATCCAGGTGTTCCGTGATATTGCCATTTTTTATTGTTTCGAAATATCTCCATTTTTGGGTTTTGAAATAATATTCTCATTTCTTGGTTTTGAAGTCTTGCCATGTGTTGA
>NW_017068223.1:0-249 GCF_001483705.2 Eufriesea mexicana | reverse complement strand
CCTTCTTACTTATGCAAGGAAGGTGGCTCACCACGATATTAGTCGAAAATATCAATAAAATTGGACTTTCCAGCCAGATTGTGCAGCATTAAAACGGCTATAGCAGGCCAAAAGTATCTTTCCTTCTTACTTATGCAAGCAAGTTGGCTCACCACGCTATTAGTCGATAATGTCAATAAACTTGATTTTTCCAGCAAGATTCTACAGCATTGCAATGGCTATAGCACGCCAAAAGTATCTTTCCTCCAT
>NW_017068222.1:0-249 GCF_001483705.2 Eufriesea mexicana | reverse complement strand
GATTTAATTTCCTACATTTCGAGCTATCTTAGCTGTTCCGTGTTGAAATTATATTTAACGTTGTCTTTCAACAAATCTGACGAAAAACAAGCAATTTTCGCATAATCCCGAATAAATTCATGAAAATATCCTGTGAGTCCTAAAGAACTCTGAATCTGTTTTTTAATTGAAGGAGTCAGAAAATATTTTACTTGCCTTGCGAGATGCGTGAAGGTGAATTATCGATAGAGTTGTGTCGTCAAACGCTTG
>NW_017068221.1:0-249 GCF_001483705.2 Eufriesea mexicana | reverse complement strand
TTCTATTGGCGTGCTATAGCCGTAGCAATGCTATAGAATCAGGCTGGAAAATTCTATTTTATTATCATTTTCGACTAATATCATGGTAAGCTAACTTTCTTGCATAAATAAGAAGGAAATTTTCTCTTGGAGTGCTATAGGCATTGCAATGCTATAGAGTCAGGCTGGAAAATTCTATTTTATTTTCATTTTCGACTAATATCCTGGTGTGATAGCTTTCTTGCATAAATAAAGAAGAACGATTCTATT
>NW_017068220.1:0-249 GCF_001483705.2 Eufriesea mexicana | reverse complement strand
GGTCGCGGCACGTTAGGATTTGTTACTCTGCGTTTGGTAAGGTTGGGTTGGGGTACCTTCGACTTTTGTGCTGTACATCGCTATTTGGTGAATCTCTGTGATCTACTCTGCTGCATTACACTTTGCTGGACTCTGGCAAGGACAACTTTAGTGGTCATGGCACGATAGATTGCGCTTGGATACGTATGGTAGTGCTACGATTGGTTAGGTTATGATTGGGTAACTTCGACTTTTGTGCTATACTCCGCT
>NW_017068219.1:0-249 GCF_001483705.2 Eufriesea mexicana | reverse complement strand
GATAATAGAGAAAATTTACAAAATCAAACGCGAAGGGTGCTTCATAATATTCGCTATAAAAATTAATTTATCATTTACAAAAAATCAATAAAAAAAAAAAAAAATACAAAAAGAAAGAAAAGAACGGATAATTCCCGAAAATAATCATGCTAAGATGTATGGATTACGAACGCAACACTAATAAAAACTAATTTATGCACCCATTTGCAAAAATACGCAACACTAATAGCGGAAAATTATGGGCAGCCA
>NW_017068218.1:0-249 GCF_001483705.2 Eufriesea mexicana | reverse complement strand
CATCCGTCCATACAGCCATACATCCGTACATCCGTCCATCCATACCTCAATCCATTCATTCATCCATCCATCCATACAACCATTCATCCATTCCTAAATACATCCACACGTCCACCTTTCCACACATCCATACATCCATACATCCACCCATCCACACATCCATCGAACCATACATCCATCGAAACATACAAGCACCCATCCATACATCCATCGATCCATACATATATCCATCCATACATCCATAGGTAT
>NW_017068217.1:0-249 GCF_001483705.2 Eufriesea mexicana | reverse complement strand
TCAACTGTCAATAGCTCGCGGGATTATGGTCTGTCTTTTGTCATTGTAGAATAGCTATACAATGTATATCGCCACTGAACAATTTAATAGGAAGCCTACAGGGCTCGGCCAGCGGATGTACTGAGTTCTGTAATGTCGGTTGTAAATTATTAAGCCATAACCGCACTGTACATTAGCAATTGACGACACAGTACCGAGTACGGCCACCATCACAGCATTGTAATCGATGAAATACACATCTTTCTGATG
>NW_017068216.1:0-249 GCF_001483705.2 Eufriesea mexicana | reverse complement strand
CGCGTTATGTTGCGTTAGGTTACGTTTGGTTAGTTTCGGTTTCTCTGTGTTAGGTACGGGTAGTTTTGACTTTCTTGATATAGACTGTTATTCTGTGGATTCCTGCGATCTATTGTGCTGCACTATGCTCTGCTCGACTCAGGGGAGGCCAGCAATAATGGGCGCCGCACGTTAGGTTCAGTCAGGTTACGTTCGCGTATGTTACGCTTGGTTAGCTTAGGAGATGATGGCTTTTACTTTTGTTCTATA
>NW_017068215.1:0-249 GCF_001483705.2 Eufriesea mexicana | reverse complement strand
CCCCCCCCCCCCCACATGAAGCAAGCAGGACATACTAGTGCACGCAGAGCGCAGATGCCCTCCGAATAGCAGTGCACAGCACAAATGGTAAAGCTATCCCAACCAAACTTATCCTACCCGAGCCTAACCGGAAGTAACCTGACTCAACGTCACGCGCCGAGACCACTATGTGGCCTCCACAGAGCCAAGCAGAAACATTAGTGCAAAGTAGAACGCAGAAATCCTTAGAATCGCAGTGTATATCAGGAA
>NW_017068214.1:0-249 GCF_001483705.2 Eufriesea mexicana | reverse complement strand
TCGAAAATATTAATAGAATTGAATTTTGTAGCAAGATTCTATAGCATTCCAATGGCTATTGCAGGTCAATAGAATCTTTCTTCCTTAATTATGCCAGAAAGTTAACTAACCTGGATGGTAGACGAAATTGTCAACAAAACTGTATTTTCAGCCTCATTCTATATCAATGCAGTTTCTATAGCACTCAAAAGTATCGTTCCTTCTTGCTTACGCAAGGAAGTTAGCTCACCACGATATTAGTCGAAAATG
>NW_017068213.1:0-249 GCF_001483705.2 Eufriesea mexicana | reverse complement strand
TCCCGAGAGCAGTGTAGATCATGGTAGAGCAATGTAGAGCGCAGAAATACTCCGGAAAGCAGTATAGAACGCAAAAGCCGAAGCCATCACAGCCAAACGTAACGTAACCTAACATAAGCGAATGTAACCTAACCCAACCTATCGTGTTACGACCGCTACTGCTGGCCCCGCAGAGTGGAGCGCAGCAGAGCGCAAAAAGCCACCAAATAGTAATGTATAGCAAAAACAGTCCGTGACAGCCTAACATAA
>NW_017068212.1:0-249 GCF_001483705.2 Eufriesea mexicana | reverse complement strand
ATGTGGTATTCACTGCTATTCCGTGCATTTCTATGCTCTCCACTGCTCTACTATACTCTGCTCGACACTCGCGAGGCGTGCAACGGCGGTCGCGTCACGATATGATGTGTTACGTTTCGTTGGGTTAGGTTATGTTCTTGTCTACGTTTGGTTAGGGTGGCTTTGTCTTCTGTGCTACACTCTGCCATTGGGTAGATTCCAGCGCTCCACTGTGACGTAATGTGTTCTGCTTGGCTCTGTGGAGGACAG
>NW_017068211.1:0-249 GCF_001483705.2 Eufriesea mexicana | reverse complement strand
AAAAGCATCTCGACGTGCGTGGCACGTCTTTATAGCGCAAGTGGTTAACCCTTTCGCTATGGAATCCCACCCGTAGAACGAGGCGCCGTGTCAAAGACAGAAACGTTACGATTTTTAATATTACCAGTCTTTAGCATTTGGGGCCAAGGCTTTGAAAAAGAGAAAGAAAACGAAAAAGAAAAACCAATCATCGCAATAGCGCTTGCAATTCTTCGCGAAGATAGCTAAGCAGACCGGGACCACGTGTCT
>NW_017068210.1:0-249 GCF_001483705.2 Eufriesea mexicana | reverse complement strand
GAAATCTCAAATGACCGAAGAAAAAGGGGAGAAAAATTAACGTGGTCTAATACATACGAAACCTAGGAAAAGACTGTGGGAAAAGGGAGAAAAAGGAACGAAAAGGAAGAGAAAAAGAAGAGAAAAAGGAAAAGAAAAAGAAGAGAAAAAGGAGAGAAAAAGGAAGAAAAAAAGGAGAGAAAAAGAAGAGAAAAAGGAAGAGAAAAAGAAGAGAGAAAAGGGGTAGAAAAAGAAGAGAAAAGGGAGAGA
>NW_017068209.1:0-249 GCF_001483705.2 Eufriesea mexicana | reverse complement strand
AAAGATTGGTTATGTTGGTTACGTTAGGTTCTGTGAGGTTAGGTTAAGTTAGGTTAGGTTAGGACACTATAGGTTAAGTAAGATTATGTTACGTTTGGATAAGTTAGGTATAGTTAGGTTATGTTGGGGAAGGTTAGGTTAGGTTAGGTTAGGTTAGGTTAGGTTAAGTGAGGTCATGTCACGCCTGGTTACGCCAGGTCATGTTTGGTTAGGCTAGGTTAGATCAGGTTAGGTTAGGTTAGGCTCGGT
>NW_017068208.1:0-249 GCF_001483705.2 Eufriesea mexicana | reverse complement strand
GATTTCTGCGCCATAGCCTCCTCCAGTATGACCCTTTTGACTCCGCGAAGGCAATCAATAGAGATCGCGGCACGTTAGGTTTTGTTAGATTACGTTAGGACATATTATTCTTTGTTGGGTTACGCAGGGATAGCTTTGATATTTGTGCTCAACTCTGCTATTATATGGACTTCTGCGCTCTACTGCGCCCTACCATATTCTACTTGTTCCTGGGGACGCGAGGAATAGTGGTCGTGACGAACCAGGTTG
>NW_017068207.1:0-249 GCF_001483705.2 Eufriesea mexicana | reverse complement strand
GTGACCTGACCCGACATGACCAGACATGACCTGACCTGACCTGGCCTGACCTGACCTGACCTAGCCTGACCTGACCGGACCTGACCTGACCTGACCGGACTGATGTGAACTGACTTGACCTGACCTGACATGGCCTGTCCTGGCCTACCCTTACCAGACTTGACCTGACCAGACATGACCTGATCAAACTTGACCTGACCTTGCCTGACCTGGCCTGACCTGAACTGACTTGAACTGACAACATGTGAC
>NW_017068206.1:0-249 GCF_001483705.2 Eufriesea mexicana | reverse complement strand
CCAATATTGCCAGACACCTAGGGCCAAGCATAGCATGGTATGGCACAGTAGAGCGCGGAAGTCGGCCGAATAACGGTGCATAACGTAAAAGTCCATGCTACCAAGTGCTAAAATAACCAAACGTAGCATAGACAAATCTAACAGAACTCAGAATGTCGTGCCGCGAGCGCTACTGCTGGCATCCCCAAAGCCAAGCAGAGTCCAGTAGAGTAACGCAGAGCGCAGGTATCGACCGAATGGCAGCGCATA
>NW_017068205.1:0-249 GCF_001483705.2 Eufriesea mexicana | reverse complement strand
CAGTAAGGTAAGGACATCTTTGACTTTTGTGCTATACACTACAATGCTGTGGATTTCTGCGCTCTGGTATGCTCTAGTATTCTCTGCTTGTCTCTGGGGAGGCCAGAAATAGCGGTCATGTCTCGATAGGATGTGCTATGCTACGTTACGTTATGTTACGTTTGGTCAGGTAAGAATATGATAGTTTGGATCTCTATGCTGTACACTGCTTTCCTCCGACTTCTGCGCTCTACTGCGCTCTAATGTTTT
>NW_017068204.1:0-249 GCF_001483705.2 Eufriesea mexicana | reverse complement strand
TAGCACAAACGTCAAAGCTATCCCTTCCTAACCTATCCAAATGTAACAAACCCAAGCGTCATCTAACAAAGCCTAACGTGCCGCGTCCAATATTTCTGTCCTCCGCAGAGCCAATCAGAAGGTATTTGACGACAGCATGGGCTCAGAAACCCACAGAATCGCAGTGTGCAGTAGAAAAGTCAAAGGTGTCCAAACCTAACAAAAGCATAGCATAACCTAACGTAGCCAAACTCAACGAATCACGCCGCG
>NW_017068203.1:0-249 GCF_001483705.2 Eufriesea mexicana | reverse complement strand
GCTATACACTGCGTTTCTAGGGACATCCGTGCATTACTGTCCTCTAGTATGCTCTGCCCGACTCTGGGGAGGCGAGCAACAGTGGCCGCGGCACGTTGCTTTGTATTAGACTATGTTTGTTTATGTTAGGTTGGGATAAGTTTGGTAAGGATACCTTTGACTTTCGAGGCATACAACTTCTCAGGCGGATTTCTGTGATCCACTCTCCTCTACTATATTATGCTTGTGTCTGGGGAGGCCTGGAGCAGT
>NW_017068202.1:0-249 GCF_001483705.2 Eufriesea mexicana | reverse complement strand
CCAGTAGAGTCTTTCCTCCTTACATATGCAAGAAAGTTAGGCCATCACGATATTAGTCGAAAACGTCGATAAGATTGTATTTTCCAGCCGGATTTTATAGCATTGCAATGGCTATATCACGCCAATAGAATCTTCCCGCATTATTTATGCGAGAAAGTTAGGTCACCACGATATTAGCCGAAAACATCAATAAAACTGAATTTTCCAGACAGATTCTATAGCATCGCAATGACTATAGCACGCCAATAG
>NW_017068201.1:0-249 GCF_001483705.2 Eufriesea mexicana | reverse complement strand
TGGGTTAGGTTAGGATAGCTTTGGCTCTGTTGGTATAAACTGCTGTTCGGTGGATTTCTGCACACTACTGTGCTCTAGTATGCTCTGCTTGGCTCTGGCTATGGAAGCAGTAGCGGTCCCGACACATTAGGTTGTGTTATGCTACGTTGGGTTACGTTACGTTTGGCTATCTTAGGATAGGGTAGATTCTAACATTGTGCTATGCACTGCGTTTCTATGAATTCCTGCGACCTACTGTCCACAAATACG
>NW_017068200.1:0-249 GCF_001483705.2 Eufriesea mexicana | reverse complement strand
GAGCACCGTGGACAGGAGAAATTCACAGAGAAGCAGTATGCGGCACAAAAGATGCAGGTGCCATTTCCTAACCCAACCGATCGTATAACTACCGAACGTAACGAAGTTTAACTTAAAGTGCAGCCAACACTATTGCTGTCCTCCACAGTGCCAAGCAGTACACACTAGACGTCAGTAGAGTGCAGCAATCCACCGGAAGCTGTGTAAAACGCAAAAGTCAAAGCCACCGTGACCAAACGTAACCTAACC
>NW_017068199.1:0-249 GCF_001483705.2 Eufriesea mexicana | reverse complement strand
CTATTGACAGTTTCGACTATTTTCGTGGTAAGCTGTCTTTCTTGCCTAAGTAAGCAGGGTAGACTCTATTGGCGTGCTGTAGACATTGCAATGCTGTAGAGCCTGGCTGGAAAGTTATATTTTGTTGACATTTTCGACTCATATCGTGGTGAGCCAACTTCCTTGCATAAAAAAGGATGGATGATCCTATTGGCTTGCTATAGCCTTCGCAATGCTATAGAATCTGGATGGAGAATTCAATTTTATTGA
>NW_017068198.1:0-249 GCF_001483705.2 Eufriesea mexicana | reverse complement strand
GTGCTCTAATGTGCTCTGCCCGACTCTGATGGGGCCAGCAATGGGCGCCTCGGCACGTTAGTCCGAGTTATGTTACGTTTGTTTGAGTTTCGTTAGTGTGGGTCAGGGTTGGATAGCTTTGACTTACGTGGCATACACTGCTGTTCGTTGAGTCTATGCGCTCTGCTGTGTTCTGATGTGTTCTGTTTGGTTCTGGGGAGGCCAGCAATAGTGGTTTCGGCACGAAAGGTTGGGACATGTTACGTACGG
>NW_017068197.1:0-249 GCF_001483705.2 Eufriesea mexicana | reverse complement strand
TTATAGATTTTGAATATACCTATTCTCTGGCAAGTAGATGGCTGTACCTGCCATTGGTTGAAGGAGTTAGGCGACCTATTCAGCATGCTATAACAGATTATAGGCTTTGAGTAGACCTATTCTCTGGCAAGTAGATGGTTGTACTTGCCATTGGATTGAAGGCGTAAAGCGATCTACTCACCAAGATATAACAGGCTATAGATTTTGAATAGATCTATCCTCTGGCAAGTAGATGGCTGTACTTGCCAT
>NW_017068196.1:0-249 GCF_001483705.2 Eufriesea mexicana | reverse complement strand
ATGAGTGCATGAAGTTTCATAAATTAAATGCCTAAAGGATAGTAATTAACGAAAAACCAATGGTGTCTTCGACAACAATTCAAACACTCCATAGAAAATTAATTAATAATAAATTAATTAGAGTCAAATTTATTTCGAAAAATATATTGGAAAGTTCTTGAAGGATCTGGCTTTACGATGCAATTCTAAAAGTTCATGAATTATTCTCTGGAAATGAGAAATTAATTAATCCTTTAATAAAAATTCAGA
>NW_017068195.1:0-249 GCF_001483705.2 Eufriesea mexicana | reverse complement strand
AGCAATAGCGGTCGCGGCATATTTAGTTGTGATATGCTGCGTTTGGTTACGTTAGGTCTGGCTGAGTATGGTCAGGATGGATTTAACTTCTGTGCTATACACTGCAATTCGGCGGACTTCTGCGCCCTGCTGTACTGTTGTATATTCTGCTTGGCTATGGGGATGCTAGCAGTATTGGTCTCGCCACGTTAGTCTGAGTTATGCTGCGTTTGGTTGTAACGTTTGGTTAGGTTAGGGCACGGTAGCTTT
>NW_017068194.1:0-249 GCF_001483705.2 Eufriesea mexicana | reverse complement strand
ATGCGTGTTGAATTTGTCGAGTATATATATATATACATTTGTATTCTGTCTAAATATCGATTTATGTTGCCATATTGCGAGTGTTGGACTAATTACTATCTATTACAATGTATATGAGGGAAAAGGGAAACTTGTAGCTCAGTAAGAACAGCCACGTGTAATATAGACTGTATATATCTCTGAATAAATAGACTTGTTCATATTTGTAGCGACCATCATTCTCGCCCTCGCCACTAGATGGATTCCGCC
>NW_017068193.1:0-249 GCF_001483705.2 Eufriesea mexicana | reverse complement strand
GTAATATAATAATTAAAACAATTATTGTAGTAATGTTATTACTATACTACAATTATTATTAATTATGTTATATAAAATAATAGGAATAATAAGAAGAATATAAGGAATAATTTACATCACGAGAGAGAGATAGAGCAGCATGCAGTACTAATGCAATTTCTAAATAATAATTATATTATTATTTTAAGTAACTGTGTTTTATTATTACTATTGCATCATAATTAATATATTTCATTATTATTATTGTAT
>NW_017068192.1:0-249 GCF_001483705.2 Eufriesea mexicana | reverse complement strand
ATTGGCACCTCCGGTTGGCAGAAGTTGACAGCGTTCTGCTATTGGTATTTCTTTACAAGCGGATTTACGTTTCAAACAGGAATAATATTTTAGCAGCGTAGTATAGTAAACTGCATGGTTCATGTGGTATGCACAGGATACTTTTTGATCAATTTTTGTACAAATGAGTGACAGTTTTCTGCTACTGGTGCCTCTGTTCGAGCGAATGTTTGAAACGAAAAGGATTAGGGTCAGTTTTGGAACCTTATG
>NW_017068191.1:0-249 GCF_001483705.2 Eufriesea mexicana | reverse complement strand
GTTACGTATGTTCTTATTACGTTTGGGTTGGTTAGAACACGGTTACCTTGGCTTCTGTGCTATGCACTATACACTGCCTTCGGTGAGCTCCTGCTTCCTACTGTGCCCTAACATCTTCTGCTTGACGCTAGGGAGGCCAGTGCTGGTGTTCTCTGCTCGTTACGTTGAATTATGCATCGTTTGTCCATGTTACGTTTGGTGAGGTTAGGATAGGATAGCCTACAGTTTTGTGTTGTGCGCTGCTCTTCG
>NW_017068190.1:0-249 GCF_001483705.2 Eufriesea mexicana | reverse complement strand
ATGTACGGATGCATGGGTGTATGGATGTGTGGGTGGATGCATGGATGGGAGGTTGGACGGAAGCGTGGATGGATGTAAGGGTGGATGAAGAGATACATGAATGGATAGATGGTTGCATGTGTGGATGTATGTATGGTTGGATGTATGTGTGAATGGATAAATATATGGATGGATGAATGTAATGAAGTAGAGTTGTAAGGATGCATGAATGTATTGATGTATGGATGTATGGATTTACGAATATGTGGA
>NW_017068189.1:0-249 GCF_001483705.2 Eufriesea mexicana | reverse complement strand
TCCGTACTTAAGAACAATCGCGATTATCGCGAGAACAATTGTGTTCTATTTGGTAAACGAGAAGGATAACAGGAGGATAGAGAATTTGTATATTTCGCTCCAAGTTAGGTAGCTTACCTTTGTACAGACAGCGCGCATAAGATACTTAGACTAGGAATCTATCTTACTAGTTATAACTTCTTAGGTCTAAATGCACGCATCCCACATCGTCCATCGGTGTTTTCTAAATGAAATCTTGCAAAACTTGAA
>NW_017068188.1:0-249 GCF_001483705.2 Eufriesea mexicana | reverse complement strand
CGAGTACTCGTGAATTGAACGGCGACTGAAAAATTGTTGCGTGGATTTATGGGGCTGGAAATACTTTTTAAGTATATTTTAAGATTAAATTAATGGGTCGAAATTATTTGTTTGAGAATTTTTATTTTTGCTGGAAGGTTCATTCGATTTTTATTCAGATAGGGACTGTGTAATTTGATTTGTTTATTTATTTTCGTTACGTCATTGTTGTTATTTTTATTTGATGAACCATTTAACTCGTGCATATCG
>NW_017068187.1:0-249 GCF_001483705.2 Eufriesea mexicana | reverse complement strand
TGTGAATAAAATTGAATATTCCAGGACAATTCAATAGTATAGCAATGTCTATAGCACGCCAGTAGAAACTCACCTCCTGATTTATGCAAGAAAGATAGCTAACCACGATAATAGTTGAAACTGTCAATAATACTGATCTTTCCAGCAAGATTCTGTAGCATTGCAATGCCTATAGCACACCAATAAAATCTTTCCTCCTTATTTATGCGAGAAGGTTAACTCACCACGATATTAGCCGAAAATGTCAAT
>NW_017068186.1:0-249 GCF_001483705.2 Eufriesea mexicana | reverse complement strand
TGAGATTGGTTACGTTCGGTTATGTTGGGTTGGGCAATGTTTGGACGCAGTAACTTTAACTTTCTTGCTGTGTACTGGTATTCAGTGGACTTCTACGCCACACAGGTGCTCTTGCATAACCTGCTCAGCTCTGGGGAGGGCAGGAATGGCGGTGTCGGCACGTTATGTTGAGTTGGGCTATGTTTCGCTATGTTCTGCTTGTTTGGGTTGGGTTTGGCTAGCGTCTGATAGCGTTTGAAGTGTATAACT
>NW_017068185.1:0-249 GCF_001483705.2 Eufriesea mexicana | reverse complement strand
CGAGTTACCATAATAGGAAGAATTTCCGATTTTTTGAATTTATTATCCTGATTTTTGGTTCGATTGAGAGACAAGGATGCGAATTTTGTGGAGTAGAAATTGAGGGACAATTGGAGATAGATGTTTCCCATATAATAATTAATAATTTTGATACGTTGGATCACCATGATGGAATTTTATAAGAAGTTTTGGATTTTTAGGAAAAGACAGTATAGTATTCTAAAAAATATCGAATATTTTCTGCTATTT
>NW_017068184.1:0-249 GCF_001483705.2 Eufriesea mexicana | reverse complement strand
TTGGCTAGGTTAGGATAGGATGACGTCTTTTAACCTGTGCACTGCTATTAGGTGGAATTCTGCAATCTTTGTTGCTCGAATATACGCTGCTCGACCTTAGGGATGCCAGCAATTGTGGTCGTGGCGCGGTAGGTTGTGTTAGGTTACGTTTGGCCAGGTTAGGTTAGGTTGCGTTTGGTTAGGATGGCTTTGACTTTTGTGGTATACGCTGCTATTTGGTAGCTCTCTGCGATCGGCTGTACTCCAGTA
>NW_017068183.1:0-249 GCF_001483705.2 Eufriesea mexicana | reverse complement strand
CAGAGCAGAAGACAGTAGAAGGCAGTAGTGCGCAGTAGTGGACAGAATCACGGTGCTTGCCACTATAGTCAACGATACACTAACATAACGCGAACAAACGTAACATAACCAAATGTAGCTTAACTCAACCTAACGTGCCAAGACCACTATTACTGGCCTCCCCAAAGGCAAGCAGAGCATACTAGAGCACAGTGGACAGCAGAAGACCAACGAATAGCCGTGTATAGCGCAAAGGCCGAAGGCACCATA
>NW_017068182.1:0-249 GCF_001483705.2 Eufriesea mexicana | reverse complement strand
TAACTCATGTTTAATAGTTGGTTTGCTTATGTAATGAGACGTCAAATATGTATTTACACGTGTCTTTACCTGAGAGCACATGCAAACATGTAGGATGAAGACTTGCACTATGAAATTGGTGATGAGAATATGATAAAATTCTGTTTGCTGTCAAACTCGATTTTATAGTTTCATAGAGGAATTAGATTAGAGTACAAATTCGCGGTTCCATTTCTTGAATAATTAGTTAATAGGGTATGGGAATATTTG
>NW_017068181.1:0-249 GCF_001483705.2 Eufriesea mexicana | reverse complement strand
ATGACTCAACGTAACGCGCCGAAACAACTATTGCTGTCTTTCCAGAGCCAACCTGAGAAAATTGAAGCACAGCAGGGGCGCAGAAATCCACCAAATAGCAGAATGTCCCAGTAAATTCAAAGCTGTCCTCTCCTAACCTAACAAACTGTAACATAAACAAACGCTGCATAACTGGCCCTACCTTGACGCGACCACTATTGCTGGCCACCCCACAGCCAAGAAGGACATATTAGCGGAGAGCTGAACGCT
>NW_017068180.1:0-249 GCF_001483705.2 Eufriesea mexicana | reverse complement strand
AGAATGGAAGTGTATAGCACGAAAGTCAGAGATATCCTTACCTAACTCAAACAAACTTAGCCTTACCAAACGTAACCTAACACAACCGGACGCGCCACGACAACACTTTCTGGAATGGCCACAGCAAAGCAGGGAATTATAGACTACAGTACAGCGCAGAAATCCTCCGAACAGCGATGTGCAGCGCAAAAGTCAAAGTTAAGCTATCCAAACTTAAGCTAACCTAACCTAACCTAACCAAACGTAATA
>NW_017068179.1:0-249 GCF_001483705.2 Eufriesea mexicana | reverse complement strand
GAAGTGGTTGATAGTTCTTAAGAAACACAGGAACAGTTAAACATGATTAACCATAGTGTAAAACAAACGTTTTTCGAGGAAAAACGCTTTTGAGCTTTTGACTATTGAGATCTTGAGTATTCCCTCGTGTCATCCTTATCGCAGCCCTTATGCCATAGCCTTTCTGTATATTGGTCACGTTGATTTGTATTTGTACGCAGTTAAACGTGTCGATTGTCATTGAGACAAATTTTTTAATTCCACTGGAAA
>NW_017068178.1:0-249 GCF_001483705.2 Eufriesea mexicana | reverse complement strand
GCGTCTCGCGCGAGGAGTTGCGCCGTGCAGTCGTTAGGATGGTGGCGAGGAGCACCGCCCCCGTTCCGGACGGCATCCCAGGCCGAGCCTTTGCACTGGCTCTGGAAGCGTGGGTAACCGTGTCCGGCGGCTGTTCGACAGCTGCCTCAGGACCGGTTGCTTCCAGGCATGTTGGAAGAGAGCGAAGGTCGTGCTGATCCCGAAACCAGGGAACACGCCGAACCCTCCGAAGGCATATCGGCCGATATG
>NW_017068177.1:0-249 GCF_001483705.2 Eufriesea mexicana | reverse complement strand
CACATAAACACATAAATCCGTGAAACTGAGACACAAGCTCGGGGTTAGGAGTCTCCTATTTCAGCGAGCTTGAGCGCATTTTATACTAAACTTATAATCTAAACAAAATGGCAACTAACCCTAAGGACCACTATTATTACGCACATTCGAGGAGTATTTCTTTAAACGCATTTTGACCTAAGACTGAATATATGATCATCGAAACTGTAGTATTTATTCATAGTTTGCAGTGGACTGGTTAACTCGGAG
>NW_017068176.1:0-249 GCF_001483705.2 Eufriesea mexicana | reverse complement strand
GATGGAACGATAAAACTGAAACTAAGTGAGACTCTGTATGCAGTCGGTTTTCATCGCGTCTACCTCGCTACGTTTACTCGCGAAATTGCATTTCGTCCGCGAGAGAGCGCGAAATAAACATGGCGGACGCTCTGAATAGCAGGATGACCCTCTTCGCGTTTCTAAATTGATATTCCCAATTTTTCCCACATTTTCGTGGTGTTCGAGAATCGTCCGCGATGTTTAAAAATGATTGGGACACTTTGGAGC
>NW_017068175.1:0-249 GCF_001483705.2 Eufriesea mexicana | reverse complement strand
ATTTCATTGACATTTTCGACTAATATCGTGGTGAGAAGGATTTTCTGCATAAAGACGGAAGAAAGATCCTATTGGTTAGCTATAGCCATTGCATTGCAAAAGAGTCTGACTGAAAAGTTCAATTCCTTTGACATTTTCGACTAACATCGTGGTGAACAAGATTTCCTGTATATATAAGGCGGAAAGATTCTATTGGTATGATATAGGCATTGCATTGCTATAGAATCTGACTGCAAAGTTCACCTTTAA
>NW_017068174.1:0-249 GCF_001483705.2 Eufriesea mexicana | reverse complement strand
CGTATAACATTGTGCACTGATAACGTCAGTTCCAAAGCAATTCTAGAATAATCAATGTATAGTACGGTAATGGCTAGAGAAATTTCTATCTGACAGCACCGTACATAGTACATCCGCCAGCAGAGCTCTCTTGCCGATGTATTTATCTGTGCAAAGACGATTTATATTCCACAGCTATTCTAAAACTACGGGAGACAAATCCATTATGCCTCGAGACATAAGCAATTGTCAACACAGTACTGAGTACAG
>NW_017068173.1:0-249 GCF_001483705.2 Eufriesea mexicana | reverse complement strand
AGATTTTGAATAGACCTATTCTCTGGCGACTAGGTTGCTGTACTTGCCATTGGATTGAAGGCGATGGGCGATCCATTCACCAAGCTGTAACAGGATATAGATTTTGAATAGTCCTATTCTCTGGCAAGAAGATGGCTGTACTTTTCATTGCATTGAAGTCGTTAGGTTACATAATCACCAAGCTAAGACAGTTTATACATTTTGAATAGACTTATTCTTTGGCAAGAAGATGGCTGTACTTCCCATTGG
>NW_017068172.1:0-249 GCF_001483705.2 Eufriesea mexicana | reverse complement strand
TGTTACGTTTTGTTACGGTAGGCTGGGATGGCTTGGTTAGTATTTCTATGACTCTTATGCTGTGCACTGCTTTTCGGTTGATCTCTGCTCTCTTCATTGCTATACTTTATTCTCCGTGGCTCTGGGATTGCCAGCAGCAGCGGTCGCGGCAGTATGCTCAATTATGCTACGTTTGGTTAGGTTATCTTGTGTCAGGTTATGTTTGGTTACCCGCGACTTTTGTAACAGACACAGCTATTCGGTGGAATC
>NW_017068171.1:0-249 GCF_001483705.2 Eufriesea mexicana | reverse complement strand
TAGCAGTGTATAGCACAAAAGTCAGAGCTATCCTGTCCTAATTTATCCAAACCAAACGTAACCCAACGTAACATAGCTCTACCTAACGTACCCCGACCAGCATTGCTGGCCTCCACAGTGCCGAGTAGAACTTGCTAGTGGGCAGTAGGACGCAGAGGTCCATTGAAACGCAGTGTGTGGCACAAGTGTCATATCTGTCCAGACCAAACCCAAGCTAACCTAACCTAACGAAGGGTAACCTTACTGAAC
>NW_017068170.1:0-249 GCF_001483705.2 Eufriesea mexicana | reverse complement strand
CCATATATGATCTGGCCTGACCTGGCCTGACCTGAACTGATCTGAACTGACCTGAACTGACAAAATCTGACCTGACATGACCTGACCTGACCTGACCTGACCTGACCTGACATGGCATGAACTGACCTTACCTGACCTGACATTACCTGACCCGACCTGACCTCTCCTGACTTTAACCGGTCATATCTGAACTGACCTGACCTGTCCTGATCTGGCCTGGCCTGTCCTGAACTGACCTAACCTGAGCTG
>NW_017068169.1:0-249 GCF_001483705.2 Eufriesea mexicana | reverse complement strand
GATGTACCGTCGAACGCGAATTGCATGGAATCGGAGGACATCCCAGCCACCATTTCTTTCGCGAAGGGTGGTGGAATTCGAAGGGAAAAATCTTCGATGTGAACACCCAAATCCTAACCCAAATCCTAACCCAAATCGTCGTCACCCCATTCGCAATTTTTCTCTCTGGGACCGTTTCGTACCCCGACGCGGATAGACCATCGAACGCGAATTGCATGGAATCGCAAGGACATCCCAGCCGCCATTTCT
>NW_017068168.1:0-249 GCF_001483705.2 Eufriesea mexicana | reverse complement strand
CATAGAATAACAATGTTGAGTGCAAAAGTGAAAGTTGCACAAACCAGCTCCAACCTAACCAAATCTAACCAAACGTGATATGTCTCAACCTATCGTGCGATGATCAGCATTGCTGGCATCCACACAGACAAGCAGTACATATTAGAGTACAGGAGGGAGCCGAAATCCATAGGCCGCAGGGTATAACAGAAGAGACAAGGCTATCCAAATCTGATACAAACAAGCATAACATAACCAAACGTGACAAAA
>NW_017068167.1:0-249 GCF_001483705.2 Eufriesea mexicana | reverse complement strand
CAGTTGGCCTTTCTATATGCCTGCAATAGTGGTCTCGGCGGGTTATCTTGTGTCAGGTTACCTTCGGTTATGTTGGTTTAGGCTAAGCTTGGTCAGGATATCACTAACTTTTGTGCTGTACACAGCAGTTCGCTGGATTTCTACGTTCCACTGTCCTCTAGTATGTCCTGCCTGTCCCTGAGGAGACCAGAGATGGTGATCGAGGATCTTCAGGGTAAGCAATGGTACGCTCGGTAACGTTACTATTCC
>NW_017068166.1:0-249 GCF_001483705.2 Eufriesea mexicana | reverse complement strand
TGTTAGGTTAGGTTTGGTCGGGTTATCCTCGGCCTTTGTGCCGCACACTGCTAATAGGTGGACTTGCACGCTCTACATTGCTCTGCCGTACTCTGCCCGACTTTGGCGTGGGCTGCAATAGTGGTCTCTTCACGTTAGTTTGAGTTAGGATACGGTTGGTAAGAATAGGTAAGGTTAGGTTAGGCAAGGTTAGCTTAGGTTAGATTAGGTTAGGTTATGTCAGGTTAGGTTAAGATGGAGTGCCGCGCT
>NW_017068165.1:0-249 GCF_001483705.2 Eufriesea mexicana | reverse complement strand
AAATATTGATCACTAACAGTATACTTTGACACTTGATACAGTGTCATGTTAAAGTGCCAGAATAACTAATATTTATATCAAAATTATGTTTCTTCTATGATCTTCATCATATTTTAGAGCAGGGTTCATCATCCTATTTGAATCATGGCTTCCTTTTGGATATTAGAGTCCTTTGCGAGTCCTTCTTTCCTATTTTCTTCAGATTTTCCAAAAATTAGAAATATTGATTGTTCACAGTATGCTTTGACA
>NW_017068164.1:0-249 GCF_001483705.2 Eufriesea mexicana | reverse complement strand
CTAATATGCCACCAATTTCATTTTCTGACGATTCATGCACGTTTTCTATTTCAACTGAAGAGGACCATATCTTCTTGCAACGCGTGTTATAGGATGCCGTGTTCCAGGAGGGTTACTTGTATTTCAAAAGAATTCTCTAACCCAAAAATTTTCATTTTAACGAAACTGTGTGCACGGAAAGTATAGCGAGTTACGAGAGTAGTAATATTTTGCTGGCAGAAGATGACTCTGACGGGGTAAAATCAAACA
>NW_017068163.1:0-249 GCF_001483705.2 Eufriesea mexicana | reverse complement strand
TTTGATGGTTTGGGTTGGACAAGGGACTGATGATACGTACGAAACTATGGTATGACACAAGTTCGAGAATGTTGGCCTAAGAAGTGATTCGGATTTTTCAAAATAGTTTGAATTGGATGATGGTAATTGTGAAATTGTGATAATGGAATAAGTAGGTTTGGACTATTCCTAGTGAAGATTCGAATGCTTTTAACAGGCTCTGAAGTTCGTCAAACCCCTTTGTGATCATTTTGATGGGTTTGGGTTGGA
>NW_017068162.1:0-249 GCF_001483705.2 Eufriesea mexicana | reverse complement strand
TAGCGGTCGCAATGCTATAGAAGCTGGCTGGAAAATTCAATTTTATTGCCATTTTCGACTAATCTCATGGTGAGCCACCTTTCTTGCATAAGTAAGTATGGTAGATTCTATTGGCGTGCTACAGCCGATGCATTGCTATAGTATCTGGCTGGAAAATTCATTTTTCTTGACATTTACGACTAAATCGTGGTGACCTAGCTTCCTTGCATAAGTAAGGGGGAAAGACACTAATGGCGTGCTGTAGCCTTT
>NW_017068161.1:0-249 GCF_001483705.2 Eufriesea mexicana | reverse complement strand
GTATGGATGTATGGATGTATGGAAGTATGACTGTATGGATGGATGGATGGATGGTTGTGCGGAAGTATATATGGATGGATGTATGAATGGATGGATTTATGGATGTGTGGATGTGTGGGTGTATGGATGGATGGATGTATGGATGGACAGATGTATGGATCAATGGATGTATGGAAGGGTGCTAGCATGGATGGATGGATGTATAGTTCGATGGACGTATGGGTGGGTGGATGTATGCATGGATGGATG
>NW_017068160.1:0-249 GCF_001483705.2 Eufriesea mexicana | reverse complement strand
TAACCTAACCAAACGTAACACAACACAACCTAACGGGCCGCGACCACTACTGCAGGCGTCCAAAGATACAAACGGAATATTTTAGAGCACAGTAGAGCACAGAAGTCCACAGAGGATGTTTGTTGTGAACAAGAGTAAAGCTATCCTAACCTAACCCAACTTATCCCAACGTAGCCGAAGGTAATATAATTCAACCTAACGTGCCGCGACCAGTATTGCTGGCCTCCACAGGGTCAAGCAGAGCAAATA
>NW_017068159.1:0-249 GCF_001483705.2 Eufriesea mexicana | reverse complement strand
CTCCCCGATATTAGCCGAACGTGTCAATATAATTATATTTCCGGCCAGATTCTGATGCACTGCAGCGGCTATAGCACGCCAATGGAATTATTCCTCCTTATTTACGCATGAAAGTTATCTCATCACGACAATGGTCGTATATGTGAATAAAATTGAAATTTCCATCCAGATTATATATCATTGCAGTGGCTACAGCACGCCAATAGGATCTTTCCTCCTTATTTATGCAAGAAAGTTAGCTCACACCGA
>NW_017068158.1:0-249 GCF_001483705.2 Eufriesea mexicana | reverse complement strand
TTGTACTATAAACTGCGATTCGCTGGATTTCTGCGCTCTACATTGCCGTACTATATTCTACCCTACCGTGGTGAGGCGAGCAACAGTGGTCGTGGCACGGTATTTTGGGTTAAGTTGTGTTTGGTTGGGTTAGGTTGGGACATGCTTGTTTGGGATAGCTCTGACTTACGTGCTATACACCGTTACTCGATGGATTCCGGTGCCCTTGTGTGCTCTACAACATTCTGCTTGTCTCTGAGGTGGCCAGGA
>NW_017068157.1:0-249 GCF_001483705.2 Eufriesea mexicana | reverse complement strand
ATACATCCATACATACATCCATACATACATCCATACATACATACATCCATACATCCATCGTTCTGTCCATCCATCCGTTAATACATCCATACAACAATGCATCCATTAATCCTTGCGTACATCCACACATACATTCATCGTTCCATCCATCCATCCATGAATACATCCATACAGCACTCCATCCAGCGATCCATACATCCTTCCATCCATACATCCATCCACCAATCCATCCATCCATACATGCATCCA
>NW_017068156.1:0-249 GCF_001483705.2 Eufriesea mexicana | reverse complement strand
ACTTTTTAGGTAGAGTATGTGGTCTGTGAAACCGAGGAACAACAGAGTTAAGCGCACCTATGTGGCACCTATCGAGTGCACCTCGCCTCATTGACAGGATGTCGCACCGAGTATGCGAATGAAGCAAAATTCATTCGACTCGAGGCATCTTCGGATAGCCAGACTACGATGTTTACGATGGAAAATAGGGCCTGATTGCGTGCCTTAGCTCTGCCTGTTCGTTTTCCCTCCCGTATCAGAATAATTCTT
>NW_017068155.1:0-249 GCF_001483705.2 Eufriesea mexicana | reverse complement strand
TCCATACATCCATCCATCCATACATCCACCCATCCATACATCCACCCATCCATAGATCCATCCATCCATACATCCATTCATCCGTACATCCATTCATCCGTAAATCCATCTACCCACACATTCATCGTTCCATACATCCATCCACCCATTCTAACAACCATCCACACATCCACAGATCCATACATTTATCCACCCATACATCAATCCATCCATACATTCATACATCCACACATCAATAAATCCATCCAT
>NW_017068154.1:0-249 GCF_001483705.2 Eufriesea mexicana | reverse complement strand
AGACTAACCGAACGTAACCTGACACAACATAACGTGCCGAGACCACTGCTGCTGGCCTTCCCAGAGACAAGCTGAAAACATTAATGCATTGTAGTGAACAGAAATCCACCTAACATCAGGCTGTATCTCTGAAGCCAAAGCTATCCTCTACTAACCTATTCAACGGTAACAGGTCCGAACGTAACATAACGCAACCTAAGGTGCCGTGACCGTTGTTGCTGCACGCCCCAGAGCCAAGCAGGACGTAAT
>NW_017068153.1:0-249 GCF_001483705.2 Eufriesea mexicana | reverse complement strand
AGAATAGAATCTTCCTGAAAAGTACAATTCTATTGACATTTTCGACTAATATTGTGGTGAGCAAACTTTTCTGCATAAATAAGGAGGAATGGCACTATTGGTTTGCTATAGCCATTGCAATGCTATAGAATCTGACTGAAAAGCTGAGTTCTATCGACATCTTCGACAAATAATGTGGTGAGCAGGCTTTTTGGCGTAAATAACGAGGTAAGATTCTATTGGGTTGCTATTGTCGTTGCGTTGCAATAG
>NW_017068152.1:0-249 GCF_001483705.2 Eufriesea mexicana | reverse complement strand
AAGCACGACAAAAGTATATTTCCTACTTATTTAAGCAAGAATGTTAGCTCACACCGATGTTAGAAGAAAATGTTTATACAATTTGATTTTCCATCCAGATTATATATCATTACAATGGCGATAGCACGTCAATAGAATCTTTCCTCCTTATTTATGCAAGAACGTTAGCTCACCACGGTATTATTTGAAAATGTCAATAAAATTGAATTTTCCATGCAGATTCAATGGCATTGCAATGGCTATAGCACG
>NW_017068151.1:0-249 GCF_001483705.2 Eufriesea mexicana | reverse complement strand
TTAGGTTGGGTAATCTTTGACTTTTGGGCTATACAGTGCCACTCAATGGACTCCTGCGCTCTAGTCTCCTCTAATATACCCTGTTTAGCAATGTGGAGTGGAGCAATGGTGGTCTAGGCACGTCAGGTTGAGTTCGGTTGCGTTTGGTTGTTACGTTTCCTAAGGTTAGTTAAGGGTACCATTGATCCTTGTGCTATACACGGCGACTCGGTGGATTTCTGCCGTCTACGGTGATCTAGTATGCTCTGA
>NW_017068150.1:0-249 GCF_001483705.2 Eufriesea mexicana | reverse complement strand
ATCGTGATGTGCCGCGAACACCATTGCTGGCATCCCCGGGCCCAAGCAGAGGACACTAGAGCATACTGGAGCGCATATGTCGGCCGTACAGCGGTGTACGGCACAAGAGTGAAAGCCATCCAAACCAAACCTATCCTAACCTTGCATAACCTAACGTATGCTGGCACAACTAAACGTGGCACGACTGGCATTGCTGGCCTCCGCAGAGCGCAGGAGAGCAGAGTAGAGCGCAGTAGAGCGCACAAATCC
>NW_017068149.1:0-249 GCF_001483705.2 Eufriesea mexicana | reverse complement strand
CGACTAATATCGTGGTGAGCTAATTTTGTTGCATAAATAAGGGCGAAAGTTTCTATTGGCATGGTATAGCCGTTGCAATGCTATAGAATCAGTCTGAAAAATACAATTTTATTGACATTTTCGACTAATACTGTCGTGAGCTAATTTTGTTGGATAAATGAGGAGGAAAGATTCTATTGGCATGTAATCGCGATTGCAATACTATAGAATTTGACTGAAATATTAAATTTTATTGACATTTTCAACTAA
>NW_017068148.1:0-249 GCF_001483705.2 Eufriesea mexicana | reverse complement strand
AGAAGGAAAGATTCAATTCACGTGCTATAGCCGCCGCAATGCTATACTAATCCGGCTGGAAAGTACAATTTTATTGACATTTTCGGCTAATACTGACGTGAGTTAGCTTGCTTGCATAAATAAGGAGGTAAGATTCTGTCGGCGTGCTATAGGCATTGCAATGCTGTGGAATCTGCAAGGAAATTGCAGTTTTATTGACATTTTCGACCAATATCGTGGTGAGCTAACTACGTTGCATAAGCAAGGAGG
>NW_017068147.1:0-249 GCF_001483705.2 Eufriesea mexicana | reverse complement strand
TACAGCTTGGTGAATAGATCGCCTAACGCCTTCAACCCAACGGCAAGTACAGCCATCTACTTGACAGAGAATATGTCTATTCATTATCTCTAACATGATATAGCATGGTGAATAGATCGCCTAATGCCATCAATCCAATGGCAAATACAGCCATCTACTTGCCTGAGAATAAGTCTATTCAAAATATATAAGCTGCCGTATGTTACTGATTAGATCGCCTAACGCATTCAATCCAATGGCAAGTACAGC
>NW_017068146.1:0-249 GCF_001483705.2 Eufriesea mexicana | reverse complement strand
CAGGAAATAGCAGTGTATATCGTAAAGGTCGAAGATGTCCCCTCCTAATATATCCAATCTTAATATAACCAGACGTAACATAACACAATCTAACGTACCCCGACCGCTATTGCTGGCCTCCACAGCGTAGAGCAGAACTTACTAGTGGTCAGTAGGGCGCAGAAGCCCGTAGAATCGCAGTGTACCATACAAGAGTCATATGTATCCAGACCTAACCCAAGCTAGCATAGCCTAACCAAACGTAGCCCA
>NW_017068145.1:0-249 GCF_001483705.2 Eufriesea mexicana | reverse complement strand
GTCCATACAAAACCAAAGGTCTGTTATGGCTTGGTGAATAGATCGCTTATAGCCTTCAATCCGCTGGCAAGTGCAGGCATCTACTTGCCAGAGAGTAAGTCTATTCAAAATCTATAACCTGCTATAGCTTGGTGAATACATCGCATAACGCCTCCAATCCAATGGCCAGTACAGCCATCCATTTGGCAGAGGATATGTCTACACAAAACCAATAGTCTGTTATAGCTTGGTGAATAGATCGCTTAACGC
>NW_017068144.1:0-249 GCF_001483705.2 Eufriesea mexicana | reverse complement strand
CCGCAGGAGCTCGGGGTCCATACGCTCGGACACGGGGGGCGCCCATGCCCTTAACTTCCCCAAAAAAATTTATAGGGGTGTCCCCACGGATCGCTTTCGAGCGTCGAGAGGAGTTCGCCCCATTTCCTTGTTTTGGCGCTGCGAATCTCCCACCGGAGATCGCCCGCTGCTGACCGGTACCCGCGATAGTGGCGCGCGTTTTCCTCGGCGGACACAGCGCGACGTCGACGACGCGCCCGAGTGTACTGG
>NW_017068143.1:0-249 GCF_001483705.2 Eufriesea mexicana | reverse complement strand
CTTCGCAATGCTATAGAATCTGGCTGGAAAATTCAATTTTACTGACATTTTCGACTAATATTGCGACGAGCTGCCTTCCTTGCGTAAATAAGGAGGAGAGATTCTACTGGCCTGCTACAGCCATTGCAATGATATGGAATGTGCCCGGCAGAATCAATGTTATTGACGTTTTCGACTAATAAATAAGGTAGAAAGATTCTATTGGCGTGCTATAGGCTTTGCAGTGCTAAAGAATCGTGCTGGAAAGTT
>NW_017068142.1:0-249 GCF_001483705.2 Eufriesea mexicana | reverse complement strand
GCTCTCTACCGCGATCTAGTGTTTCCTGCTTTTATCTGGGAATGCTTGAAATGGAGGCCGCGGTGCGTCAGGTTTTGGTACATTACGTTTGGTTATGTTAGGTTTGTTTTGGTTTCGTTCGCATATCTTTGAGTTTTGTGCAATAAACTGCCGTTCTATGGCCCTCTGCTTTCTACTCACCTCTAATGTGCCCCGTTTGGCGATGGGGAGTCCAGCAATTGTGGGCTGGGATCGTTGGGATATGATTGG
>NW_017068141.1:0-249 GCF_001483705.2 Eufriesea mexicana | reverse complement strand
TACTAGAGCACAGCAGTGCGCAGAAATCCGCCGCATTGCAATGAATAGCGCAAAGGCGGTAGTGATGCTAAGCTAACCTGACCTTACATAAACGAACCGAACGCAGCTATACTCAACATGACGCGCCGCGAGCACAGCTCCTGGCCTCCCCGTAGAAAAGCAGAATGTAGTAGAGCAAAGTAGGTTTCCGATGCCCACCGTTAAGCAGTGTACAGCACGAAAGTCGAAGTCACCCTTACCAAACGTAAC
>NW_017068140.1:0-249 GCF_001483705.2 Eufriesea mexicana | reverse complement strand
GCATAAATATGGAGAAAAGATATTATAGGTTTGCAATAGCCATTGAATTGCATTGGTATCTGTGCGTTAAGTTCAATTTTAATGACATTTTCGGCATCTGTCGTAGTGAGAACTCTTTTCAGTTTAAGTAAGGAGAAAGGATACCATTGGTTTGCCATAGGCATTGCGTTGCAATATAATCTGACGGTAATGTTCAATTTTATTGCCATTTTCGATTAATATCGTGGTGAGCAGACTTTTCTGCGTAAA
>NW_017068139.1:0-249 GCF_001483705.2 Eufriesea mexicana | reverse complement strand
ACTATAGAATTGCAATGGCCATAGCTGGCCAATGGAATCTTTCCTCCTTATTTATGCACGAAATTCACCTCACCACGATATTAGTCGAAAATGTCAATAGAATTGAATTTTCCAGCCAGATTCTATGGCAATGCAATTGCTACAGTTCGCCAGTGGAATCCTTCCTACATACCCATGCAAGGACGCCAGCTGACCACGATATTAGTCGAAAATGTCAATAAAATTGTATTATCCATCCAGATACTATAG
>NW_017068138.1:0-249 GCF_001483705.2 Eufriesea mexicana | reverse complement strand
GATGGACGGATGTGTGAGTGGATTGAGGTATGGATTGACGGATGCACCGATGTATGGATATATCGATGTATATATGTAAGGATATATAGATGGATGGTGGTATAGATGGATGGCAGTAAGGATGCTAATATTTATGGATGTATGGATGTGTGGATATACAGGTGTGTGGATGGATGGATGTTTAGGTGGATGTATGTATGGATGTTTGTAATTATGAATGTATGGATGTGTGGATGTATGGATGTATGG
>NW_017068137.1:0-249 GCF_001483705.2 Eufriesea mexicana | reverse complement strand
GCCCGTAACCCAACTAAACCCAATGTGCCGAGAACGTATTCGCTGGCCTCAACATAGCCACGCTGAACCTACTACATGAGAGTAGAGCGAAGGAGTCCATAAAATCACAGTGAACGGCAGAAAAGCCAATGATATCCAAACCTAACGCAAAGAGACGTAACATGACCAAACGTAACCGAACTCAAACTAACGGGCCTCGGCCACCACTTCTGGCATCACCAGAAGAAAGCAGAGCATATCAGAGCGCAG
>NW_017068136.1:0-249 GCF_001483705.2 Eufriesea mexicana | reverse complement strand
CACGTTAGGCTGAGATAGGCTATGTTCTGGTATGTTCTGCTGGTTTGGGTTACGTTTGGATAGATTTGACTATTCTGATATACACTTGGGTTCTGTGGATTTCTGCGATCCTCTCTCCATTATTGTGTCCTGCTTGGCTCTGTTGAGGCCAGCAGTAGTGGTCGCGGCACAATTGGCTGAGTTAGGTTACGTCTTGGTTATGTTACGATTGGCTATGTTAGGGGAGGATGGGTTTGACTTTAGTGCTAT
>NW_017068135.1:0-249 GCF_001483705.2 Eufriesea mexicana | reverse complement strand
CTTACCACAGCAGGGCACAGCAGAGCCCAGGAAAGCGCAGCTGAGCATAGGAAAGCACAGCTGAGGTCAGCAGTGTACGGTATATCGCCGAATAGGATCGATTAATATAGACTAGTACTTCTTCGGACAGCACCGCTTCAAGCAGCAACGCTGCAGCTATAGAGAGCAGCAGAACAGAGCTCGGTTACTGATACCACCGAAGTGCATCAAATTTAACATATTCCTGACTTCACCTTACCTAACCACAGC
>NW_017068134.1:0-249 GCF_001483705.2 Eufriesea mexicana | reverse complement strand
CTAATCTGACGAAACGTAGTATAACAAAGACTGACATGCAGAAATCATTATTACTGTCCTCCGCAGGGTCAAGCAGAGCGTATAAGACCAATGTAGGGAGTAGAAATCCTCCGAATAACAGTGTACATCTCAAAAGTCAACCCCAACGCATCCTAACCTAACTAAACGTAGCATAGCCAAACGTAACCTAACTCAACCGAACGTGACGAGACCACTATTGATGACATCCAAATGGCGAGGCAAAATATA
>NW_017068133.1:0-249 GCF_001483705.2 Eufriesea mexicana | reverse complement strand
AGGATTCCTGCGCTCTGCGTTACTGTACTATACTATGTTCGATTCTGGGGATGCCTGCAATAGCGGTCTCGTCCCGTTAGGTTGTATTAGTCTATGTTTGGTTACGTTACGTTTGCTTGCGTTACGTTTCTATAGATTTGACTTTCGCGGTATACACAGCTATTCGGTGGATTTCTACGCTCTACAGTTCTCTAGTAGGTCCTGCCTTGCTCTGGGGAAGCCTGTAATGGTGGTATCGGGACGAGAGTT
>NW_017068132.1:0-249 GCF_001483705.2 Eufriesea mexicana | reverse complement strand
AAGGCATCTAGCAAGGCCCTGTACCTTATTACGTCGACCACTGTCCTATGGGGTAGAAATCTTCGGGGTCTAACGACTAGGCCGTTGTACAGTGACTACGGCTATAGGACCATTACCCCTGTTGTGGCCCCAGGATCACGCGTCCCAAGTCTTCGCGATGGATTGCTTTGTGTCCTTATTGTCGTAGTCCTTTGATTCGTGTACACTCGATGCCGCATGTCACCGCTTGGATCATCCTAGGCAGGGGTC
>NW_017068131.1:0-249 GCF_001483705.2 Eufriesea mexicana | reverse complement strand
CAGATTATATTGCAATGCAATCCCTATGGAAAACCAATGGTATCCTTTCACCATATTTAAACAGAAAAGTGTGCTCACTACGATAGAAGCCGAAAGTGTCAATAAAATTGAACATAACGGTCAGATACTATTGCCATTCTGTGGCTATAGCAATCCAATAGTATCTTTTCTCCTTATTTATGCAGTAAGCTTTGTGACAACGATATTAGTCGAAAATGTCAATAAAATTGAACTTATCAGGCAGACTTT
>NW_017068130.1:0-249 GCF_001483705.2 Eufriesea mexicana | reverse complement strand
TCAATGCTATCCTACCCTACCCGAACCAACCGTACCATAACCAAACGTAACTTAACTGAACCTATAGCGCCGCGGACACAATTTCAGGCCACCCCAGAGCAAAGCAGAGAATAATAGATGTCAGTAGAGCGCGGAAGTCACCGAACAGCTGTGTATAGCACAAAACTAAAAGCTATCCTGGCCAAGCTTAGGCTAACCAAATCTAACCGATCGCAGCCTCACTCACCATAACGTGCAGCGATCACTCTT
>NW_017068129.1:0-249 GCF_001483705.2 Eufriesea mexicana | reverse complement strand
TCCTCCTTATTTATGCAAGAAAGCTCGCCCACCTCGTTATTAGCCGAAAACGTCATTAAAATTTGATTATACATCCAGATTATATAGCACTCCCGTGGCTATAGCACGTCAATAGAACATTTCATACTTATTTATGCTAGAAAGTTGGGCTACCGCGATATTAGTTGAAAATGACAATAAAATTGAATTTTCCAGCCAGATTCTATAGCATTCCTTTGGCTATATCACGCCAACAGTTTCTATCGTCCT
>NW_017068128.1:0-249 GCF_001483705.2 Eufriesea mexicana | reverse complement strand
GAGCTGAACCCAACCTAACCTATACAATCGTAACGTTACTGAAATTAACATGCAGAGACCACATTTTCTGGCCACCCTAGAGCCAAGTAGAAAATATTAGAACACAGTAGAGTGCAGAAGCCCGCGTTTAGCAGTGTACAGCACAAAAGCCTTATCTATCCTACCCTAACCTCACAAAAGGTAACCTAACCGAACGTAGCATAGCAAACACTAACGTGTGGAGGTCACTATTGCTTGCATCCACATCGC
>NW_017068127.1:0-249 GCF_001483705.2 Eufriesea mexicana | reverse complement strand
ATGCAAGAGAGCTAGCTCACCACGATATTAGTGGAAAATGTCAATAAAATTGAATTTTCTATGCAGATTCTATGCTACTGCAATGGCTATAGCACTCCAATAGAATCTTTCCTCCGTATTAACGCAAGAAAGTTTGCACATCACGATATTATTTGAAAATGTCAATAAAATTGAATTTTCCCTGCTGATTCTATAGCATTGCGATGACTATTGCACGCCAATAGAACCTTTCCTCCTTATCTATGCAAC
>NW_017068126.1:0-249 GCF_001483705.2 Eufriesea mexicana | reverse complement strand
GCCTAACCTAGCCTAACGTAGCATTGCTCGACGTAACCAGCCGCGGCAGCTGCTGCATGCCTCACCAGAGCCAGGCAGAACGTTGTACAGCACAGTGGGTCAAAGGAATCCTCGGGCAAAGCAGGAACGTCGAAGGTGTCCAAGGAAACATAACCTGACCTAACCTAACAGAACGCAACGTAACAGAAGCTCACGTGCCACGACCGCTGTCGCTCGCATCCCAAGGGTCGAGAGGAGTATAGTAGAGTA
>NW_017068125.1:0-249 GCF_001483705.2 Eufriesea mexicana | reverse complement strand
TATGTTTGGTTAGTTTGGGATAGCTTTGACTTTTGTGCTACGCACTGCTATTCTCTGGACTTGAGCGCGGTACTGTGCGCTATCACGCACTGCTTGTCTCTGGGGACACCAGGTATGGTGGTCGCGACACGTTGGGTTGAATCATGTTACGTTTCGTTAGGCTTGGTTTGGCTTTGTTTGGTTGGGATCGCTTTTACTTTTGTGCAATACGCTGCTATTTGAAGGGTTTCTACGCTCTACTGTGATCAA
>NW_017068124.1:0-249 GCF_001483705.2 Eufriesea mexicana | reverse complement strand
CTATAGCATTGCAATGGTTATAGCACGCCGATAGAATATTTCATCCCTATTTATGCATGAGGGATTGCTCACCACGATATTAGTCGAAAACGTCAATAAAATCGAATTTTCCATGCAGATTCTATGAAATTACAGTGGCTATATCGCGCCAATAGAATCTTTCCTCCGTATTTATGAACGAAAGTCAGGTCACCACGATATTTGTCCAAAATGTCAAAAAAATTGAATTTTCCAGCCAGATTCTATAGC
>NW_017068123.1:0-249 GCF_001483705.2 Eufriesea mexicana | reverse complement strand
TACATCCATCCATATACCCTGCCATCCACACATACAACCATCCATACATCCATCCATCCATACTCCCATACATCCATACATCCATAAATCCATACATATATACATAGATACACCAATGCATCCGTATATCCTTCCATCCATAACTCAATCCATCCATACCTCAATCCTTCCATACAACCATTCATTCATACATCCATCCATCCATACATCCATCCACTCATACATCCAACCAACCATGCATCCATACAT
>NW_017068122.1:0-249 GCF_001483705.2 Eufriesea mexicana | reverse complement strand
GCTCGCGGCGCGTCAGGTGGAGTTAGAAACATTTTGGTCATGCTAGGATAGGTTGGGTTAGGTAAGGATAGCTTTGACATATGTGCTCATCGTTGCTATCCAACGTACCCCTGCGCCATACTGAGCCGTATCGCACTATGCTTGTCTTTGCGTACCCCAGGGAGAGTGCTCTCGGCACGTTAGGTAGAGTTATCTTACGTTTGGTTAAGTTACGTTAGTTTGGGTTAGGCATGGATAGATATGACTTTC
>NW_017068121.1:0-249 GCF_001483705.2 Eufriesea mexicana | reverse complement strand
TACTGCTTCAACAATTAACCCTTTGCACTCGACGAGTTCTTCATGACAGAAAAATAGTAAATGGAAGACTTTCTGCAATAAAGTCGACGATATTTTTGAGACAGTAAATAGAAAATCGTATGTAAATTAAGACGTAGAATTATTTTACTTCGACATACCACGCATCGTTGGGTAATTTTAAATTTGACGTATTAATTAACATCGATCTTTAGAATCTGATTAAATGGCGACTGAGAGTCACCTCTCGAG
>NW_017068120.1:0-249 GCF_001483705.2 Eufriesea mexicana | reverse complement strand
CTATCGCTAGCCTGCTCAGGGCCATGCAGAATACAGTAGGGCACATTCGAACCCAGGAATCCTCCGAATAGCTGTGTGTAACGTGAGAGTCAAAGAAAACCTGACCGAGCTAGACATAACCCAACATAACCATACGCAACATAACACAGCCTAACGTGCCGAGAACACGATTGCTGGCACCGCCACAGCCAAGCAGGAAGTATTGGACCACAGTAGAGCGCAGATATCCGCGGACAGCAGTGTATAGCA
>NW_017068119.1:0-249 GCF_001483705.2 Eufriesea mexicana | reverse complement strand
TCTTGAATAGGCCTACTCTGAGGCAAGTAGACGGCTCTACTCGCCATTGGTTGAAGACGTTAGGCGACATGGTCTCCAAGCTATAACAGATTATAGATTTTGAATAGACCTCTTCTCTGGGGAGTAGATGGTTGTACTTGCCGTTGGATTGAAGGCGTTAGGCGATCTGTTCACCAAGCTATAGCGGGTTATAGACTTTGAATAGACGTATTTTCTGGCAAGTAGAATTCTGTACTTGCCATTGGATTG
>NW_017068118.1:0-249 GCF_001483705.2 Eufriesea mexicana | reverse complement strand
TTATGTTAACCTAACGTGCCGAGGCCACTATTGCTGGCCTACACTGATTCGAGTACAGCATATTAGAGCAATGTGGAGCGTAGACATCCAACGAATAGCAGCGTACAGCACAAAAGTTGAAGCTGCCCTAGCCAAACCTGTCCAAGCCAAACCTTTCCATGCATAACAAAGCCAATCCTATCCTTGCTCAACCTAACGTGCCTGGGCCACTATTGCTGAGCTTCCCAGAGCCAAACAGAACATTCTGGA
>NW_017068117.1:0-249 GCF_001483705.2 Eufriesea mexicana | reverse complement strand
GCTCACCACGATATTAGTCGAAAATGTGAATAAAATTGTATTTTCCAGACAGATTCTATAGCACTGCAATGGCTGTAGCACGCCAATAAAATCTGTCCTCCTTGTTTATGCAAGATAGTAACTTCACCACGATATAAGTCGAAGTCCTCCTTATTTAAGCAAGAAAGTTAGCTCACCACGATGTTGCTCGAAAATGTCAATGAAATTGAATTTTCCAGCCTGATTCTATTGCATTGCAATGGCTATAGC
>NW_017068116.1:0-249 GCF_001483705.2 Eufriesea mexicana | reverse complement strand
AAGGTCATCATTACGAAACCAGACCGAACGTAACATAACAAGAGGTAGAACATCTAAACCTATCAAGATGAGACCTCTATTGCTGGCATTCGCAGTGCTAAGCAGGATATATTAGAGCCCTCTAGAGCGCAGAAATACACTGAATAGCAGTGGATAGCACAAAAGTCAAAGCCATCCCAATCAAGATAACCAAGAACAACCCAAACAAGCGTAACCTATCTCATCTTATTGTGCCACGATAGCCGCTGC
>NW_017068115.1:0-249 GCF_001483705.2 Eufriesea mexicana | reverse complement strand
CATAACATATCAGTGGGGAGTAGAGCGCAGAAGTCCATAGGATCGCAGTGTATAGCAGAAGAGACAAAGATATCCAAACCTAACACAAACTTGCATAACATAACCAAACGAACCGTAACTCAACATTACGCAAACGCTGCCACTATTGCTGAACTCCCCATATCCAAGCAGAATACAGTAGAGGATAGTAGTGCCCAGAAATTCACCGAATAGCAGCGTATACCAGGAATGTCATAGCTACTGAAACAT
>NW_017068114.1:0-249 GCF_001483705.2 Eufriesea mexicana | reverse complement strand
ATCGGTAGTCTCCATCATTGTGTCTAGTGGAGGCGAAAATATAAGGAATTAAATACAAAAATTGCAATAAAAATTTATAAATTCAGAAACATAGAAAAATTACAGTAGCGAAACGTAATTTATAAATACCTGCAAACTTTGTATATGATATTTAAAGGCTGTAATCAAATTTTGTAAACTTCGGATATGATATTTGAGAACTGTAGTTAAATAAAGCTATATCGATTTGAAATTCATCAATATGTTTTT
>NW_017068113.1:0-249 GCF_001483705.2 Eufriesea mexicana | reverse complement strand
ATCAAAAAACGAAACGGAAATGAACGAAGTAAAGTAAAACCATGCATCGTTGATTGTTATAATTGTCATATGGGGGGAGTTGACGAATCAGACAAAATGCTGTACGTCTATTTGGATGAACGCCGCACTGTAAAATATTGGAAAAAAGTTACTTTATAAGGAAGCTACCAAAGAGAAGCTAATGAATCGATTGGAATTTACGTCGAGCATTATATCTGAAATAGAGCATGAATGGATGCAAGTCAAACA
>NW_017068112.1:0-249 GCF_001483705.2 Eufriesea mexicana | reverse complement strand
TTCTTTTTCGTGTCAACTTCGGGTTATTGACCTAACCTCCAAATTCTTTTTTCCTGTTTTCATCTCTTTCCGTCGTGCACGTTTCCCTCTTCGACCATTTAGAGTTCCTTTTTCTCTCTCCTTTTTTTTTACTTTTCTTTTCACCTTTTACACGTTTTCATTTGTTTTCCTATAGACCATTACTATTACGTCTACACACTTCGCTTACTCGCGTCGAACCTATTTCCAATATGTATAAGCACTTTACCC
>NW_017068111.1:0-249 GCF_001483705.2 Eufriesea mexicana | reverse complement strand
CCACCCAAACGTAGCCTAACTCAGCGTAAGGTGCATAAACCAATATTGTGGTCTTTCCCAGAGGCAATTTCAACATAATAGATCACAGTGGAGCGCAGAGGTCCAACGAATGGCCCTACATGGCACAAAAGTCAAAGCTATCCTAGCCTAACCTAACCAAACATAACATAACACGATCAAACGTGACTAGACCACTATTCCTGAATTCCACAGAGCCAAGCAGAATATACTAGGGCACAGTAAAGCGCA
>NW_017068110.1:0-249 GCF_001483705.2 Eufriesea mexicana | reverse complement strand
CTGCATAAATACGGAGGAAAGATTCTGTTGGCGTGCTATAGCCGTTGCAATGCTATGGAATCTCCGTGGGAAGTACAATTTTATTCACATATACGACTATTGTCGTGGGGAGTTAACTTTCTTCCATAAATAAGGTGGAAAGACTCTATTGGCGTGCTATAGCCAATGCAGTGACACATAATCTGCATGGAAAATCCAATTTTATTGACATTTTCTGATATTATCGTGGTGAGCTAACTTTCTTGCTTA
>NW_017068109.1:0-249 GCF_001483705.2 Eufriesea mexicana | reverse complement strand
ATACGCTCTGCTAGGCTCTGCGGTGGCCAGAAATAGTGGTCTTGGCACGTTAGCTTGTGTCTGGTTGCGTTTCGCTAGGTTATGTTAGGAACGTTTGGTCAGAGTTCCCATGTCTTTTGTGCTACTCATTGCCATTCGATGGATATGTGCGCACCACATTGCTCTACTATACGCTGCTCGAATTTAGAGAGGCGGGCAGTAGTTGTCGTGGGGCGTTAGCTTGTGGTAGGTTATGTTTGGCTTTGTTAG
>NW_017068108.1:0-249 GCF_001483705.2 Eufriesea mexicana | reverse complement strand
TAGGTCGCCCATCGCCTTCAATACAATGGCAAGTACAGCCACTTTCTTGCTAGAGAATATGTCATCTGAAAATCTATAGCCTGTTAGAGCTTGGTGAATAGATAGCCTAACATCTCGAATCCGATGGCAAGTACAGCCACCTTCATGTCAGAGAATAGGTCTATTCCAAATCAGTAACTTGTTATGGCTTGGTGAATACATCGCCTATCGCATCCAATGGAATGGCAAGTAGAGCCATCTACTTGCCAA
>NW_017068107.1:0-249 GCF_001483705.2 Eufriesea mexicana | reverse complement strand
TAGACCTATTCTCTGGCAAGTAGATGGATGCACTTGCCATAGGATTGAAGGCGTTAGGCGATCAGTTCACCAAGACATAACAGGATATAGATTTTGAATAGACCTATTCATTTTCAAGTAGATGGCCGTTCTTGCCATTGAATTGCAGGCGTTATGCGATCTATTCTCCAAGGTATAAAACGTTATAGATTTTGAATAGGCCTATTCCCTGGCAACCAGGTGGCTGTTCTTGCCATTGGATTGAAGGCG
>NW_017068106.1:0-249 GCF_001483705.2 Eufriesea mexicana | reverse complement strand
CACGATTGCTTGGGTCAGGTTTAGTCAGGTCAGGTTAGGTTATCTCCTACTCCTGTGCCTTCCACTGCAATGCGGTGGACTTCTGCGCCCTTATGTGCTCTAATGTGCTCTGCTTGTCTCTGGGGTGGCCAGTAATAGCGGTCTCGGCAAGTTAGGTTGCGTTATGTTACGTTCCTCTATGTTAGTTTAGGAAGGTTCGGTAAGTTTTCCTTTGGCTCTTGTGCTATACACTGACATACGGTGGATGCC
>NW_017068105.1:0-249 GCF_001483705.2 Eufriesea mexicana | reverse complement strand
TTTATTACGTTTTGCGTGGCAAGGACAGGGTAGCTTTGACTTTTGTGGTAAACAAAAGGTTTCAGTTGATTGCAGCGATCTACGTTGCTCTACGATTATCTGATCCGCTCAGGGTTGCGAGCAATATTGGTCTTGGCCCCTTAGGTTGAGTAATACTACGTTTTGCTAGGTTAGGTTAGGTTATGTTCGGTTAGGATAGCTTCGACTTTCGTGCTGTACACTGTTATCCGGTGTATTCCAGTGATCTAT
>NW_017068104.1:0-249 GCF_001483705.2 Eufriesea mexicana | reverse complement strand
AGGATAGCTTCGACTTTCGTGTTGTTCACTGCCACTCGGTGGATTTCTGTGCACTTATGTGCCCTAGTATGCTCTGCTTGGCTCTGCGACGGCCAGAGATATTGGTCTCGTAACGTCATGCTCAATTACACTACGTTTCTATAGATTAGGTAGGGTCGGGTTAGGTGAGGTTACGTTTGACCTTGTGCTATACTCTGCAATGAGGTGGATTTCTGCGCTCCGCGGTGCTCTAGTATATTCTGCTTGGAT
>NW_017068103.1:0-249 GCF_001483705.2 Eufriesea mexicana | reverse complement strand
ACGTTAGATTGAATTTGCAATTATGACACAATTAATTCTCTAATGTATCCAAATACAAAATTATTAATATCTCAAAGCGAAATACCCATATACATATGTGCAAATGTCAGATCAGAGACTGTATGGTTATATAGTGATCGAATTTCTTCTTTTATGCTCCAAAACGCCAATGGGAAAAAATATGAGGTGTCATTGAAGAAAATACCAATGGCCTTGAAATATCGGAAAAATGCGACCTCGAGAGAAAAT
>NW_017068102.1:0-249 GCF_001483705.2 Eufriesea mexicana | reverse complement strand
TCGGTTAGGTCACGTTTGGTTAAGTTAGGATAGGATAACTTTGACTTTTGTGCTATACACTGCCTTTCGATGGATTTCTACGCTATACATTGTTCTATTATACTCTGCGCGACTATGTGGATGCCAGTAATGGCGGTGCGTGCACGCTAGCTTGATTTTGGCTACGCCTGTTTATGTTACGCTTGTTCAGGGTAGGAGAGGATAGCATTGACTTCTGTGCTATATACAGCTATTCGGATGATTTCTGCG
>NW_017068101.1:0-249 GCF_001483705.2 Eufriesea mexicana | reverse complement strand
TGCTGGAAAGTTCAATATTATTGACAGTTCCGACTATTATCGTTGTGACCTATCTATCTTGCCAAAATGAGCAGGGTAGATTCTATTGGCGTGCTTAGACCTTGCTATTATGTAGAGCGTGGTTGTAAAATTCAATTTTATTGACATTTTCGGCTAATATCGTGGTGAGACGACATTCTCGCATATATAAGTAGGATAGATTCTACTGGTGTGCAATAGGCATTGCAATGCAATAGAATCTTCCTGGAA
>NW_017068100.1:0-249 GCF_001483705.2 Eufriesea mexicana | reverse complement strand
GATTGAGGTATGGATGGACGGATGTACGGAAGTATGGACGTATACATGTATGGCTGCCTGCATTTATGGATGTATGGATGTATCGAGTGATGGATGTACTAATGGTTGCATTTATGGATGTATGGAAGTGGGGATGTATGTATGAATGTATGTATGGATGGATGGATGTATGGTTGGATGGATTTTTGCATGAGTGGATGGGTGGATCTATGTATGGATGTATGCATGGATGTATGTATGGATGAGTGT
>NW_017068099.1:0-249 GCF_001483705.2 Eufriesea mexicana | reverse complement strand
TTTAGCTTTATACGTTTGCGGGATATATTTAATGGAAGAGAAACGTATCAAAAGTGAGTCTAGATATTGTAAAATTATTGCAATGTGATTTATTTTTTACTGGGATTGTTTTTAATAGCATTCGAAAAATTTTGTGTCCTTGCACTTGTATAAGTAGGGTTCTTCGCTAAGTGCTATGTTCTTTTTTCTTTTTTATGTGGAATATATTAATGCAGGGAGAAAAATTTTTACAAAATTTTCTAAAGCGAT
>NW_017068098.1:0-249 GCF_001483705.2 Eufriesea mexicana | reverse complement strand
TGTACCGATACCACTATTACTGCACTCCCCAGGGTGGACCAGTGTATAGCAGATCACAGTAGAACTAAGGGGTACATAGAATAGCAGTGTTGAGTACAAATGTCAAGGATATCCGAACCCATCCTAAAATAACCTAACCTAACCAAATGTAATCTAACACATCCTAACGTGTCGCGATCACTATTCCTGGCATCCTCAGAGCTCAGCGGAGCATATTAGATCACACTAGAGCGCAGAAAGGCATCAAAT
>NW_017068097.1:0-249 GCF_001483705.2 Eufriesea mexicana | reverse complement strand
GTTCTATTTTATTGACAATTTTGACTAATAACGTTGCGAGCAAGATATTCTACGTAAATATGGTTGAACGATCCTATTGGTTTGTTGTAACCATTGCACTGCAATATAATCTGACTGAAAAGTACAATTCTATGGACATTTTCGAGAAATATTGAGGTGAGCAAACGAATCTGTCCAAATTCGAACGAAAGATTCCATTGGTTTGCTGTAGCACCTGCATTGCAGTAGAATCTGACCGGAAAGCTCATT
>NW_017068096.1:0-249 GCF_001483705.2 Eufriesea mexicana | reverse complement strand
GGAACGTTATATAACAGTAGAGCTCAGAAATCCACCGAACAGCAGTGTACAGCACAAAAGTCAGAGCTACCCTGTCTTAACCAAACCAAACGTAACCCAAACAAACGCAGCCTAACAAATGCTAACGTGCCGAGACCACTATTGCTGACCTCCCCAGAGCCAAGGAAAATATACTAGAGCACAGTCGACCGCAGAAATCAGCCGCATTGTAGGGTATAGCGGAAAAGAAGAAGATACCCTAACATATGC
>NW_017068095.1:0-249 GCF_001483705.2 Eufriesea mexicana | reverse complement strand
TTTCTGCGTTCTACCGTGATGTACTATACAGTTCTCGGCCCTGGGAAGGGAAGCAGTCGTGGTCGTTGCACGATAGTTTGAGTTAGGTTACGTTTGGGTATTATAAGATTGGTCAGGGTAGCAGAGGATAGCTTTGACGTTTGCGCTATGCACCGCCGTTCGACGGGTTCCTGCAATCTGCTTTGCTCTGATGTGTTCAGCCTGGCTCCGGGAAAGGCAGCAACACTGGTTTCGGCACGTTATGTCCAG
>NW_017068094.1:0-249 GCF_001483705.2 Eufriesea mexicana | reverse complement strand
GCCAAACAGAATATATTGAGGAGAAGAGAGCGCAGAAGTGCATAGAATCGCTGTGTATAGGTTAGTAGTCTAAGGTATCATGTCCTATCAAGGACAAACGTGACGTAACCGAAGTTTAACTCAACCAAACGGGCCGGGGCCACTATGGCTTGCCTCCTCAGAGTCAAGCAGAATATACCAGAGCAGTGCAGTGTATAACCCAAAAGTCAAAGACGTCTTGTTCAAATTTAACCTAACCTAACCCAACCT
>NW_017068093.1:0-249 GCF_001483705.2 Eufriesea mexicana | reverse complement strand
TTTATTGACATTTTCGACTAATGTCGTGGTGAGCAATCCCACTTGCATAAATAGGGATGAAATGTTCTATTGGCGTGCAATAGCCGTGGCAATCCTATAGAATCTGGCTGGAAAATTCAATTTTAATGACATTTTAGACTAATATTACGGTGAACTAACTTTCTTGCATAAATAAGGAAGATAGTAACTGTTGGCGTGATATAGCCTTTGAAATGCTATAGAATCTGGCTGGAAAATTCAATTTTATTG
>NW_017068092.1:0-249 GCF_001483705.2 Eufriesea mexicana | reverse complement strand
TATGTCTATTCAAAATCTGTAATCTGTTATAGCGTGGTGAATAGTTCGCCTAACGCCTTCAATTCAATGGCAAGTACAGCCATATTTTTGCCAGAGAAGACGTCTATTGTAAATCTATATTCCGTTATAGCTTGGTGAATAGATCGCCTAACGCCTTGATTCCAATGGCAAGTACAGCCACCTACATGCCAGAGAATTGGGATATTCAAAATATATAAGCTGCTGTAGCATGGTGAATAGATCGCCTAA
>NW_017068091.1:0-249 GCF_001483705.2 Eufriesea mexicana | reverse complement strand
ACAGTGGTCTCGGCAAGTAATGATGGGTCTGATTACGTTCGGTTAGGTTGAGCTAGACTAAGTATGGCTAGGATAGCTTAACCATTTATGCTGTACGCTGCAATTAGGTGGATTTCTGCGCTCCTCTGTGCTCTAGTATGTCCTGCTTCGTTCTCGTGAGGGCAGCAATAGCCGTCTTGGCTCGTAAGGTTCAGCTGGGCAATGATTGGCAATGTTTCGGTGCAGTGTATAGTGCATAAGTGGAAGTTA
>NW_017068090.1:0-249 GCF_001483705.2 Eufriesea mexicana | reverse complement strand
CAGTAGAGCGCAGTAGAGCGCGGGTATCGACCGAACTGCGGTTTATAACACGAAAGACAGACAAAGCCTGATGGAAGTTAACCAAACCTAACCTAACAGGACATGACATGACTGAAATTACCGTTCCGACAGCACGGTTGTTGGCCTCCTCCGAGCCTAGCAGTACATATTAGAGCCGTGCGCAGCGCAGAAATACACCGAGCAAAAGTGTATAGGACCGAAGTCGAAGCTATCCTATCCTAACCTAAC
>NW_017068089.1:0-249 GCF_001483705.2 Eufriesea mexicana | reverse complement strand
GTGTTTATGGATGGGTGTATGGACTGGTGGATGTATGGATGGATGTATGTGCGGATGGATTAACGTATGTATGTATGTGTGCATGTATGGTTGTATCTGTGGATGTATGTATGGATGAATGGGTGGACGAATTCATGGATGCATGCATATTTGTGAGGATGTATGTATGGATGCATGGATGGATGTATGGGTGTATGGATGTATGTATGAATCGACTTATGGATGGTTGTATGGATACATTTATGGATG
>NW_017068088.1:0-249 GCF_001483705.2 Eufriesea mexicana | reverse complement strand
GAATGTACGTACGTATGTCTGTATGGATATATCTATGGATGTATGAATGGATGTGTGTACGGACGTATCTCCGGATGTACGGATGGATGTATATATGGATGTGAGTATGAGTTTATATATGGTTGTAGTTAAAGGTGAATCTATGGATGTATGTATGGATGTATGAATGGACGGATGCATCGACGTTTGGAAGTACGTATGATAGGATTTACGGATGTATTGACGTGTGGATGTATGGATACATGGATG
>NW_017068087.1:0-249 GCF_001483705.2 Eufriesea mexicana | reverse complement strand
CAAGGGAGAGGGAGGCAGAGGGACCAAGATGGAGAGAAAAAGGACGAAAGAGAGACGTTACCACCGGTTTAAAATCGACCAGGTCTTAATTCCGTTCGTCTCGCGATAATTTAGGCGATCGAATTTACGGGGGGTAAAAACGGGACGAGGTAAGGCAGGCGAAATTTAGAAAATGGATTTATTCGGTAAAAATATCGGAAATGGGATCGAGAACTTTCATGCTCTTTTCCACATTGACATTGATGCAAG
>NW_017068086.1:0-249 GCF_001483705.2 Eufriesea mexicana | reverse complement strand
CAGGCCTCCCTAGCGCCAAGTGGAGCATATTAGAGCACAGAAGAGCGCCGTGATCTGCCAAGTAGTGGTGTATTGCACAAAAGTTAAAGCCATCTTATCCTAACCCTGCCAAACTTAGAAAAGGCGGACGTAACGTAACCCAACCTGACGTGCCGCGAAATATATTGCTGGCCTAACAAGAGCTGTGCAGAGTATAGCAGAGCAATGTAGAACCCTGAAAACGTCCGAAAAGCAGTGTACAGCACAAAA
>NW_017068085.1:0-249 GCF_001483705.2 Eufriesea mexicana | reverse complement strand
CTGCGAACAGCACTAAAGTCGTAGACATACTAGCAAAACCTCTCCTAGCCTAACCTAACCAAATGTAACCCAACTCAACCTCACGTGCCGAGACAAAAATTGTTGGCCTTCCCAGAGCCAAGCAGACAACATTAGAAAACAATGGAGCGCAGCAGCCTGCGTATAGCAGTGTATAACACAAAAGAATGAACTATACTATCCTAACCTCACCGTTCGTAACATGACGAACGTAGCCTAACTCAGCCTAAC
>NW_017068084.1:0-249 GCF_001483705.2 Eufriesea mexicana | reverse complement strand
GCCGAAATCCACCGCATTTCAATGAATAGCACAAAAGCCGAAGATAACCTAGCATAACGTGGCCTAACATAACCTAACCGAACGTAGCATACCACAAAATAACTTGCAGCGACCACTGCTCCTGGCCTACCCATAGCCAAACAGTATATGGTAGAGCTAAGTAGGTCACAGAAATACATCGAATAACAGTACATAGCACGAAATTCAAAGCTACCGTTACCGAGCTTAACCAAAACAAGGCGAACCAAA
>NW_017068083.1:0-249 GCF_001483705.2 Eufriesea mexicana | reverse complement strand
CTAATGAATCTTGCTGGAAAATTCAATTTTATTTTCATTCTCGACTAATATCGCGGTAAGCTACCTTTCTTGCATAAATAATGGGCGAAGATTCTGCTGGCGATGCTCTAGGCATTGCAACGCTAGAGAACCTGGAAGGAAAGTTCAGTGTTATTGACATTTTCGACTAATATCGTGGTGCGCTATCTTTCTTTCATAAGTACGGAGAAAAGATTCTGTTGGCGTGCTACAGGCATTGCAAGGCTTCAG
>NW_017068082.1:0-249 GCF_001483705.2 Eufriesea mexicana | reverse complement strand
TGGTGCCGGCGGATTTCTGCGCTCTATTGCATCCTAATATTTTCTACTTTGCTCAGGGGTGCCAGGAACAATGATTTCGATACGTTGGGTTGAGTTATCTTACGTATGGTTAGGTTAGGATTCGTCAGGTTATTTCAGGATATCATCGACTTTGGTGCCATTCACTGCGATGCGGTGGATTTCTGAGCACTACTGTGCTCTAGGACATTCTGCTTGTCTCTGCGGTGCAAGCAATTAGGCTGCGCCGGG
>NW_017068081.1:0-249 GCF_001483705.2 Eufriesea mexicana | reverse complement strand
ACCTGACCTGACCTGACCTGTCCTGACTTAAACCGGCCTTACCACACCTGACCTGTCCTGACTGACCTGACCTGACCTGACTGACCTGACGTGACCAGCCATGGCCTGACATGACCTGACCTGACCTGACATGACCTGATCTAAGTAGACCTGACCTTGCCTACCCTGTCCTGACCTGAACTGACATGAAGTGACATCATCCGACCTGACCTGACCTGACATGACCTGGGCTGACCTGACCTGACCTGA
>NW_017068080.1:0-249 GCF_001483705.2 Eufriesea mexicana | reverse complement strand
ATTGACGTGCTATAGCCATTGCAGAGCTATAGAATCCGTATGGAAAGCTCAATTTTATTATCACTTTCGACTAATATCGTGGTGAGCTGTCTTTCGTGCTTAACTAAGGAGGAAAGGTTCTATTGACTTGCTGTAGCCATTGCATTGCTACAGGACCTGGCTGGAAAATTCAGATTTAATGACATATTCGACTAATATCGTGCTGAGGTAACTTTCTGCATAAATAAGGAGAACAGGTACTATTGGCGT
>NW_017068079.1:0-249 GCF_001483705.2 Eufriesea mexicana | reverse complement strand
TGGAGAGATCAATTTTGTTGCCATTTTCGACTAATATTGTGGTGAGCTACCTTTCTTGCATAAGTGAGGAGAGAAGGTTCTTCTGGCGTGCTATAGCCAATACAATGATGTAGAATGTGCGCGGCAGATTCAATTTTATTGACAGTTTCGACTAATATCGTGGTGAGCTAACTTTGTTGCATAAAGAAGGATGAATGATTTTATTGGCTTGCAATAGCCTTCGCAATGCTATAGAATCTGGTTGGAAAA
>NW_017068078.1:0-249 GCF_001483705.2 Eufriesea mexicana | reverse complement strand
AACTGCTATTCGATGAATCTCTGGGCTCTACTGTGCTCTAGTAGGCTCCTCTTGCCTCTGCGGTGGCCAGTAACGGTGGTCTCGAAACGTGAGTTTAGGGAGGCTACGTTTGCTTAGGTTAAGTGTGGCTAGGTTTCACTTTTGTGACATAAGGGCACCTTTCACTTTTGTGACATAAACTGCTTCTCGGTGGATTTCTACGCTATAGGTTGCTTTAGTATGCTCTGCGTTTCTCTGGGGAGGCCTGCA
>NW_017068077.1:0-249 GCF_001483705.2 Eufriesea mexicana | reverse complement strand
AAGTTAGTTCGCCACGATATTAGTCAAGAATGTCAATAAAATTGAGTTTCCCAGCCAGATTCTGTAGCATTGCAATGGCTATTGCACGCAAGTAGAATCTTTCCTCCTTATTTATGCAAGAAAGATAGGTCACCACGATAGTAGTCGAAAATGTTAATAAAATTGAATTCTCCAGCCAGATTTTACAGCACTGCAATGGATATAGCGCGCCAATGGAATATTTCATCCTTATTTATGCAAGAAAGTTAA
>NW_017068076.1:0-249 GCF_001483705.2 Eufriesea mexicana | reverse complement strand
GTCAGGTCATGTCATGTCATGTCTGGTCAGGTCATGTCAGTCCGGTCAGGTCAGGTCAAGTCACGTCAGGTTAGGTCAGTTCTGGTCATGTCAGGCCAGGTCAGGTCATATCATGTCATGTATAGTCAGATCACTTCAGGAGAGGTCAGGTCAGGCCAGGCCAGGCCAGGCCAGGTCATATATGTACAGGTCAGGTGAGGTCAGATCAGCCATTTAAGGTAAGGTCAGGTCATGCGAGGTAAGGTCAGT
>NW_017068075.1:0-248 GCF_001483705.2 Eufriesea mexicana | reverse complement strand
TTGACATTTTCGACTAATATCGTGGTGAGCTATCTTTCTTGCGTAAATAAGGAGGAAAGATTCAGATGGCGTGCTATAGCCTTTGCAAAGCAGTAGAATCTGGCTGGAAAGATCAATTTTATTGACATTTTCGACTAATATCGTGGGGAGCTATGTTTCGTAGATATGTCAGGAGCGTAGATTCCATTGGCGTGCTATAGCCTTTGCAATGCTATAGAATCTGGCTGGAATGATCAATTTTACTGACA
>NW_017068074.1:0-249 GCF_001483705.2 Eufriesea mexicana | reverse complement strand
TCGACATTACATTGACGGTGCCTGTACTCAGCAGTGTATCTTGATTTGTTGATGTATCGATTGGTAATGGATCCGCATTTCGCGGTCTAGAATTGCTGTGTAATATACATCATCAGTGACCAGATTACTATAACGGCAACAGTGAGGTGTTGGAAGATGTAGTAAATGCCGCACTGTCAATTGTAAGTATCACTAGCAACAAACGCATTATACAGAGGTTATTCTACTGTCACCGTCAAATTAACATTA
>NW_017068073.1:0-249 GCF_001483705.2 Eufriesea mexicana | reverse complement strand
CGCAACATAACGTACCGAGACCATTATTGCTGGCCTTCCCAGAGTCAATCTGAAAATATTAAAGCAATGTAGGCAGCAGAAATCCACCGAATAGCGGACCGTAGCACTAAATTCATAGCCATCCTCTCCTAACCAAGCCAACCGCAACGTAAACAAACGAAACCCAACTCAATCTAACGTGCCTGGGCCACTATTGCTGGCCTCTACATCGCCAAGCAGGACAGATTAGAGGAGTGTAGTGCGCAGTGG
>NW_017068072.1:0-249 GCF_001483705.2 Eufriesea mexicana | reverse complement strand
TGCTATAGATTCTGGCTTTAAAATTCAATTTTATTGATATTTTCGACTATTATCGTGGTGAGCCTTCTTTCTTGCATAAATAAGAAGGAAGGATTCTATTTGCGCGTCATAGCCATTGCAATGCTATAGAATCTGTGTCGAGAATTCCACTTCATTGACATTTTCGACTAATATCGGGGTGTGCTTACTTTCTTGCATAAATAAGGAGGAAAGATTTTATTGGCGTGCTTTAGGTATTGCAATGCTATG
>NW_017068071.1:0-249 GCF_001483705.2 Eufriesea mexicana | reverse complement strand
TCTTAGGTATATAAGGAGAAAAGATTCTACTGGCGTGCTGTAGCTATTGCAATGCTATAGAATTTGGCTGGAAACTACAATATTATTGACGTTTTCGACTAATATCGTGGTGGGCTATCTTTCCTGCATAAATAAGGGGGAAAGATACAAGTGGCGTGCTATAGCCATTGCAATGCTACAGAATCAGGCTGGAAAATACATTTTTATTGACATTTTCGACTAATACCGTGGTGAGCTAACTTTCATGCA
>NW_017068070.1:0-249 GCF_001483705.2 Eufriesea mexicana | reverse complement strand
AATGACAAAATAACGATGAATTGGTGATTGGAGACAACATTCTTACCTGATGGAGCGTTTATCTTATTGACGATCACGGGTGACTATTGGTGACGCCTTGGTAACGGTTGACAGTCTACTAGCTGTCAATTTTTATTCAATTTTTACAATTGTAAGTAGTTCAAGAGCACATGGTTACCAATGACTACCGTGGTGTCACAGGAGAAACCGTGACCAGTCATATATGACCAACGTGGCAGTCAAATTCTT
>NW_017068069.1:0-248 GCF_001483705.2 Eufriesea mexicana | reverse complement strand
GCCTTCAATCCAATGGCAAGTACAGCCATCTGCTTGCCAGGGAATATTTCTATTCAAAATCTACAATCTGTTATTGCTCATTGAATAGGTCGCCAATCGCCTTCAATCCAATGGCAAGTACACACTTCTACTTGCCAGAAAATAGGTCTATTCCAAGTCTATAGCCTGCAATAGCTTGGTGAATTCAACGAATATCGCCTTCAATCCAATGGCAAGTACAGCCATCTACTTGCCAGAGGAATTGTCTA
>NW_017068068.1:0-249 GCF_001483705.2 Eufriesea mexicana | reverse complement strand
CTTCTACGTTGCTCTGCTATACTCTGCTTAACTATCGGGAGGCCAGAAATAGCTGACGTGGCAAGTTAGTTTGGGTTACGTAGCGTCTACTTATGTTGCGCTTGGATTGGTTAGGAGATGACAGCTTTGACTCCTGTGCTATACGCTGCTATTCGGTGGAGTTCTGCGCTCTTCTGACGTCTAGTTTGTACTGCTTGGCACTGGGGAGCACAGCAATAGTGTTGGCGGCACGTTAAGGTAAGATTGCTT
>NW_017068067.1:0-249 GCF_001483705.2 Eufriesea mexicana | reverse complement strand
GTCTATGCCAAGAAAGTCAAAGCTATCCAAACCTAGCACAAACAAGCATACCCTAACGAAACGAAGCCTGACCAAACCTAACGTGCCGTGACCACTATTACTGGCCTACCCAGACTGAAGCAGGGCGTATCAGAGCACAGTATAGAGCAGAATTTCAACGAATAGCATCATATATCACAAAAGTCGATGCAATCCTCCCCTAGCCTGAACAAACGTAACATAACCCAACGTAGCCTAGATCAAACTAAT
>NW_017068066.1:0-249 GCF_001483705.2 Eufriesea mexicana | reverse complement strand
ACTTCCAATTGCCGCTACGGTACCAATTACATCCACCAATATAGCTCCATAGGCGACGGATTATACCGTTGAGTGACGATATAAATTCTACGGCAAGTCTAGTATGTCAAGACACATATCCACTGACCCTCGAGGCATTAATTACTAACAACATTGTACAGAAAGCAGTCATCATCAAAGTAACGATGCCGTTGGACAACTTTGTCCACTGATGATGTAAATTCGAAAGCGATACCGGAATAATCAATG
>NW_017068065.1:0-249 GCF_001483705.2 Eufriesea mexicana | reverse complement strand
TTAGACGAAAATGTCAATAAATTTGAATTTCCCAAACACATTCTATATCTATGCAATGGCTATAGCACGCTAATATTATCCTTCCTCCTTTCTTATGCAAAAAAGTTAGCTCACCACAAAACTACCCGGAAATGTCAATATAATTGAGTTTCTCAGCCTGAATCTAAAGCATTGCAATGGCTACAACTTGCCAATAGTATCTTTCCTCCTTCTTTATGCAAGAAAGATAGCTCACCACGATATTAGTCG
>NW_017068064.1:0-249 GCF_001483705.2 Eufriesea mexicana | reverse complement strand
AGAAGGCTGTACTTGCCATTGGATTGAAGGAGCTAGGCGATCTATTCACCAAGGTGTAGCAGGTTATAGACTTTGAATAGACCTATATTCTGGCAATTCGATGCCTGCAATAGCCACAGGATTGAAGGCAATATGCGATCTATTCACCATGCTACAACAGGATATAGATTTTGAATAGACCTATTGTCTGCCAAGTAGATGGCTTTACTTGCCATTGGTTGAAGGCGATAGGCGACCTATTCACCAAGC
>NW_017068063.1:0-249 GCF_001483705.2 Eufriesea mexicana | reverse complement strand
AACTAATAAAATTTAAATAAGAAATTGATTATTGAATCCGGGTATAAAATTTCTGATTATACTCCTATTTTCACTGTACAAATTTTCTACGTATAGAGCAATTTTCGATTTCATTGTAATTTCACTTTGGAATTTTTTCGTGTAATGAAATTTCGGATTTCGTTCAATTCCGTTATAAATGATTTTTAAACGACGGGAAAATTCGTACAAATATTTATGCATTTCGAAACTTTAAAAAGGGATTACAGT
>NW_017068062.1:0-249 GCF_001483705.2 Eufriesea mexicana | reverse complement strand
AAGCACAAACATTTGATTTTGTTTGTATAGAAAATTAACCTTCCCACTTTCTTTTTTAATTTTGAAGGTTAGACTCCTCATGCATTTAATTCTTAATAAAAGGCAAAGAAAATTAATTTTGTAGTTTCAATGAAAATTTAACAAAAATTTAATTTAACATTTTCTTTATACAAAATATCAATTTAAGGAAGTAATATTAACGAGTATTCGACTTAACGATATTTCAATGATATTATTATTGATGTATCA
>NW_017068061.1:0-249 GCF_001483705.2 Eufriesea mexicana | reverse complement strand
ATCCAACCATCCAAACACCCATCCAAGCATCCATCCGTCCATGCATCAACACATACATCCATAAGTACATCCACACATACATCCATACATAGATCCATTAATGCATTCATACATACACCCACACATACATCCTTACATACATCCATACATACATCCATACATACATCCATACAAACAACCATACACCCATCCATGCTCACATACCTACATCCAATCATACATACATCCATACTCGCATACATACATCCA
>NW_017068060.1:0-249 GCF_001483705.2 Eufriesea mexicana | reverse complement strand
CGGCTTCCGCAGAAACAAGGAGAGTGTGGTAGCGCAATGTGGAGCGCAGGAGTCCATAGAATATCTGTGTCTAGCTTCAAAGTCAATGCTGTCCCAAACTAATCCGACGTAACCTAACCAGGCCTTGTCGAGCCGAACGGAGTGTATCTCAACCAATCGTGCCGCGACCACCATTGCTGGCATCCTTTGCGTCATGCAGAAAGTATCAGACGAGAGTAGCGTGTTGATATTGGTAAAATCGCAGTGTAT
>NW_017068059.1:0-248 GCF_001483705.2 Eufriesea mexicana | reverse complement strand
GTACTTGCCATTGGATTGAAGGCGTTGGGCGACATATTCACGAAGCCATAACAGATTATATATCTTGTATAGACCGATCCTCTGGCAAGTAGATGGCTGTACTTGCCATTGGATTGATGGCGTTAGGATATGAATTCACCAAGCTATAACAGATTATACACCTTGAATAGACCTATTTTCTGGTTAGTAGATGTCTGTACTTGCCATTGGATTGAAGGCGGTAAGCGATCTATTTACCAAGCTATAGC
>NW_017068058.1:0-249 GCF_001483705.2 Eufriesea mexicana | reverse complement strand
ATTCGAATCATATCGCACTGTGTTCCGAAAGCAACGAATGACATAACTGACACCAAGTATGAGGTACGTCATGAAGAATGATATGAAGCAATTACGTCAAAGATAGTGTGCAGTGAAAGACTAAATACTAAAATAATAAACTATACTAAAATAAACATCCTAGGGATGTGGGGCGATCCCTTCCCTAGCGTTTTGTCATTTGTCTCAGTGCTCGTCTTTTGTCTTCCGTTTTATGGAGACATCTTTGTC
>NW_017068057.1:0-249 GCF_001483705.2 Eufriesea mexicana | reverse complement strand
ATACATCCACCCATCCACCCATCCATAAATCCATCCAACCATACATCCATCCATCCATACGTACATTCATCCATACATTCCCACATCCATACTTCCATAAATGCATCCATTCGTACGTACATCTTTCGATACATCCATCCCTCCATACAACCGTACATGCAGACAGCCATACATCCGTTCATTCAAACTTCCGTACATCCGTCCATCCATACCTCAACCCATCAATACATCCATCAATCCAAACAACCA
>NW_017068056.1:0-249 GCF_001483705.2 Eufriesea mexicana | reverse complement strand
TTCATCCACACATCCATATATCCATAAATCCATCCATCCGTAACTCCATCCAACGATACATCCGTCCATCCATACATCCATACACATATGCATTCATCCATCCATATGTTCATACATCCATACAGACACCCATACATACGGCCATACATACATACATACGTTCGTCCTTCCAAACACGCATCCACTCATCCATGCACACATACACCCGTGCCTCCATTCAGGCATCCATCCATCCACGCATCCATCCAT
>NW_017068055.1:0-249 GCF_001483705.2 Eufriesea mexicana | reverse complement strand
GCAAATGCAATAGCACGCCAATAGTACCTTTCCTCAATATTTTGCAAGAAAGGTGGCTCACTACGATATTAGTCGAAGATGCCAGAAAAATTGATCTTTCCAGCAACATTCCAGAGCATTTTAATGGCTATAGCACGCGAAAAGAACCTTTCCTCCTTACTTATAAAAGAGAGTTAGCTCACCATATTATTAGACAAAAATGTCTGTAAAATTGAACTTACCAGGTAGATTCTACAGCAGTGCATGGAA
>NW_017068054.1:0-249 GCF_001483705.2 Eufriesea mexicana | reverse complement strand
ATCCAATGACAAGTACAGCCATCTACTTGCCAGATGATATATCTTTTCAAAATCTATATTCTGTTATAGCTAGGCGATTAGATCGCCTGGCGCCATTAATCAAATCGCAAGTACAGCCACCCACTTGCCAGAGTATAGGTCTACTCGAAATCTATAACCTGTTAAAGCATGGTGAATAGATCGCTGAACACCTTCAATCCAAAGGCAAGTACAGCCACCTACTTGCCAGAGAATAGGTCTAATCAAAAT
>NW_017068053.1:0-249 GCF_001483705.2 Eufriesea mexicana | reverse complement strand
AGGATATCCACACCTGACCAAGCCAAACGTAACCTTCCCCTACCTAACGCACTGCGGCCATTTTGCTGACCTCCCCAGAGCCAAGCAGTATAGATTAGAGCACAGTAGGGCACAGGAAACCGCGGCGTTGCAGCGTAAAGCGCAAAAGTCAATCATATCCTAACCTAACCTGACTTAACCTAACCCAAAGTAACGCAGCCTAAACCAATATAACGTGCCGAAACCATAATTACTATCCTTCCCAGATCC
>NW_017068052.1:0-249 GCF_001483705.2 Eufriesea mexicana | reverse complement strand
TAGCGTAACTAAGCCTATAGAGCCACGGCCACTATTTCTGGCACCCCAGAGTAAAGCAGAGCACATTAGATCACGGTAGAGAGCAGGAAAGGACCTAATAACTGTGTATAGCACGAAAGTCAAAGCTATCCTTTCGTAGCTGACCAATCGAAACATGAACAATCGTAACCTAACCCAAAGTAACGCGCCCAGACCGTTATTGTTGGCCTCTCCATAGACAGGCAGATCATATTTCAAGAGAGTAGATCG
>NW_017068051.1:0-249 GCF_001483705.2 Eufriesea mexicana | reverse complement strand
CAAGCAGAACACATTAGAGGAGTGCAGAGCGCAGATGTCCATATCGTCGCGGTGTATAGAATATTGGTCAAAGCTTCCCTATCCAAACCTAACCAAACGGAGTAAACACATACCTTGTCCTTCTCAACCTTGTGTGCCGGCAGCACTATTGCTGGCACACGCAGACCCAAGCAGAGCATATTAGAGCGCGGTAGAGCGCAAAAATCTACCGAGTAGCAGTGTGTGGCGCAAAAGTCAAAGCTACCGTGT
>NW_017068050.1:0-249 GCF_001483705.2 Eufriesea mexicana | reverse complement strand
TACAATCTGCTCGAACTTGTGGAGGCCAGTAATAGTTGTCTCGGACCGTTACGTTGAGTTGTGCTGCGATTGGTTACGTCATGTTAGTTTGGGTTAGGTTTGGATAGATTTGACTACCGTGGTATGTGCTGCTATTATGCGGACTTCTACGGTCTTGTGTGCTCTAGTATGTATAACTAGATTGGGTAGATTTGGTTGGGTTGGGTTAGGATAACTATGACATATGTGCTAAACACTGATATCCTATGG
>NW_017068049.1:0-249 GCF_001483705.2 Eufriesea mexicana | reverse complement strand
CGTTGACTTCAACTTTCGTGATATACAGTGCTATTCGGAGCGTTTCTGCGCTGTACTGTGCTCCACTATATTATGCTTGGCCATGGGAATGACAGAAATGTTGTTCTGGGCATGTTAGGTTCAGTAGGGTTTCGTTTGGTAAGATTAGGTTGGGTTAAGTTCGGTAAGGGTAGCACTATCTTTCGCCTTATACACTGATGTTCGGTGGATTTCTGCGATCGACTGCGGTCTAATATTCCCTGCTTTGAT
>NW_017068048.1:0-249 GCF_001483705.2 Eufriesea mexicana | reverse complement strand
CCCGGAGACAAGCGGATGAGAATAGAGCAACGCGGAGCTCAGATATCAACCGAACAGCTGTGTATAGCACAAAAGTCGAAGCCATCCCGACCAAACGTAACGTATCCCAACAAAACGGGCCACGTCCGCTGTAGCTGGCCTCCCCAGGGACAAGCTGATGCTAGTAGAGCAATGCTGTGCACGGATATCGGCCGAATAGCAGTGTATACCGCAAAAGTCAAAGCTATCCAAGCTATACCTATCCAGGCT
>NW_017068047.1:0-249 GCF_001483705.2 Eufriesea mexicana | reverse complement strand
GTAGTGGTCTAGGTCCTTTGTGCTGAGATATGTTACGTTTGGGTATGCGTCGGTTGGTAAGGTAAGGAGATGGTAGATTTGACCTTTGTGCAGTACGCTCCTGCTCGGTGGATTTCCGCGATCTATTGCTCTCTAATGCGTTCTGCTTGGCCCTGGGAAGGCCAGCAATAGTGGTCGCGGTACGCCATTTTGAAATAGGCTACGTTTGGTTAGGTTAGATAAGATCATGTTGGGATAGGATATCCCTGA
>NW_017068046.1:0-249 GCF_001483705.2 Eufriesea mexicana | reverse complement strand
AAAAATCCAAACCCAAAAACCGATTTTGGGAGAGCTAAGCCAGGAGAGATAACAACGCAGTACCACCTGCCACGCCCTTTCACTTTCGGCACTGTATTTCCAAAAAAAAACGGAGCGAATCGAAAAAGAACCACTGATTCTATTAGAGGAGGGAAGGATCTATCGAGTGATATGAAAAAATCCATTCCCGAAAACCGATTATAAGAGAGCTAAGCCACGAGAGATAACGACGCAGTACGACCTGTCACA
>NW_017068045.1:0-248 GCF_001483705.2 Eufriesea mexicana | reverse complement strand
CAGGTCAGGTCAGATCAGCCAAGTAAGGTAAGGTCAGGTCAGGCGAGGTAAGGTCAGTTCAGGTCAGGTCAGGACTGGTCAGGTCAGTTCAGGTCACAACAGTTCATATCAGGTCAGGTCAGTTCAAGTCAGGTCATGTCAGGTCAGGTCATGTCAGGTCAGGTCAGGTCAGGTTTGATGAGTCCGGGCAGTTCAGGTCAGGCCAGGTCAGGCCAGATCATATATGGTCAGGTCAGGTCAGGTCAGAT
>NW_017068044.1:0-248 GCF_001483705.2 Eufriesea mexicana | reverse complement strand
ATAGCCATTGCTGTCCTGTAGAACCTGGCTGGAAAATACAATTTTATTGACATTTTCGACTAACACTGTGGTGAGCTATCTTTCTTGAATAAATAAGGAGGAAAGATTCCATTGGCGTGCCATTGCCATTGCAACGCTATAGCGTCTGCATGGCAAATACAATTTTATTGACATTTCCGACTAAAATCGTTGTGAGCTAACCTTATTGCATAAATAAGAAGAAAAGATTCTGTTGGCGTGCTATAGGC
>NW_017068043.1:0-248 GCF_001483705.2 Eufriesea mexicana | reverse complement strand
TCAGGTCAGGTCAGATCAGTCAGGTAAGGTCAGCCCAGGACAGGTCAGGTCAGGTCAGGTCAGTTCAGGTCATGCCATGTCAGGCCATGTCTGGTACGGAAAGGTCAGGCCAGGCCAGATCATGTCTGGTCTGGTCAGGTCAGTTCACGTCAGTTCACGTCAGTTCACTTCAGATCAGGTCATGCCATGTCAGGTCACATCAGATCATGTCAGGCCAGGCAAGGTTGGGGCTGGTCAGGTCAAGTCAG
>NW_017068042.1:0-249 GCF_001483705.2 Eufriesea mexicana | reverse complement strand
CCTAACCCAAACATACGAAGCCTAATAAAACGTAACGTAACTAAACCTAACGTGCCGAAATCACTGTTGCTCTCCTCCGCAGGGCCAAGCAGAGCATACGAGGGCACAGTACAGCGCAGAAGTTTACCGAACAGAAGTATATAGAACAATAGTTAATGATATCCTGTCCTAAACGAACCAAACGTGACATAACTAAACGTAGCCTAAATCAGACTAACCTGGCGGCATCGCTACTAGTGGCCTCCCGTG
>NW_017068041.1:0-249 GCF_001483705.2 Eufriesea mexicana | reverse complement strand
GCTTATGCCAGGTTAGGTCAGGATGCGTTAAACTTTTGTGCTATACCCTGCAATGCGGTGAATTCTGCGCTCTGCTGTGTTGTAGTATATTCTATTTGGCTGTGCGGAGTCCAGCAACAGTGGCCGCGGCACGCTATGTTGTGTCATGCTGAGCTTGTTTCGGACAGGATATGTCAGGTCAGGTTCGGGTACCTTCGGCTTTTGTGCTCTTCACTGCAGTGCGGATGATTTCTGCGCACCGCTGTGCCT
>NW_017068040.1:0-249 GCF_001483705.2 Eufriesea mexicana | reverse complement strand
ACGCGTCTCCTTAGAAGTTAGGCCTCATCGATTATACTTTAGCCAATCTTGCGAGTGCAAAAATTGTTTCAATTTAGGAAACAGTTTTGGAGACCTATCAGTCGACAATCTTGATTTTTAATTAGGAAGAAGAATGACTGGGAACATCTCGTTGCGTCACATGGGATATGAAAAGATCGAAAGTTGGTCGATGAAGGGATCACGCGTCTCCATAGAAGTTAGGCCTCTTCGATTATACTGTACCCAATC
>NW_017068039.1:0-249 GCF_001483705.2 Eufriesea mexicana | reverse complement strand
GTTGCGAGGGGATATCTTTGACTTTAGTGCAGTAGTCTCCTATTAGGAGGATTTCGGCTCCCTGCAGTGCATTAATATTTTCAGGTTGCCTCTGGGAAGGCGAGTAAGAGTGGTCTCGGCTCGTTATATACAGTCAGGTTACGTTCGGTTAAGTAGCCCTAGGCCTAGCTTGGTCAGGATAGCTTCAACTTGTGTGCTATGCACAGCCCCTCCGTGGTTATCTGCGCTGTACTGCGCTTTAGTATTTCC
>NW_017068038.1:0-249 GCF_001483705.2 Eufriesea mexicana | reverse complement strand
TCATCCATACATACATTCATGCATTCATCCATACATATATCCTTATAAACATCCATACATACACCAGTTCTTCCATCCATGCACCTATCATTCATCCACCCACACATTCATACACCCGTGCATCCGTACATCCATACATTCATACATCCATACATCCATACATATATAACTCAAACACATCCATGAATTCAAACATCCATACATACATACATACAAACACCCATACTTACATACATACTTCCGTACATC
>NW_017068037.1:0-249 GCF_001483705.2 Eufriesea mexicana | reverse complement strand
CTACAGCATGGCAATGGCTATAGCACGCCAATACTATCTTTCCTACTTATTTGTGCAAGAAATAGAGCCCACCACGATATTAGACGAAGATGTCACTAAAATTGAGTTTTCCAGTCAAATTCTATAGCGTTGCAATGGCTATAGCACGACAATAGAAACGTTCTTCCTTACTTATGAAAGAAAGCTAGCACACCAGGATATTAGACGAAACTGTTAAGAGAATTGAATTTTCAAGTTAGATGCTACAGC
>NW_017068036.1:0-249 GCF_001483705.2 Eufriesea mexicana | reverse complement strand
GAAGTATTATCAATTGAAATTTTTCCATCCATCAGTTTAATATCAAATACGAACCAAATTTTCCAATCTTGTTCAAGAAAGACACCAGTGTCTACGTATAATACATGAACACGATTATGAAAGGGACACGACAATAATTTTTTCTCCATTTACTCAAAATAATGAACCCAATAGAGACGAGCAATCAGTGGAACACACTGCACGCCATCCTGCTCTGTTCGCTGAAGGATCGAACGTAATTGCACCATC
>NW_017068035.1:0-249 GCF_001483705.2 Eufriesea mexicana | reverse complement strand
CATGACAAGACCACTATTGCTGTCCTCCACAAAGACAAGCAGAATGTACTAGAACACAGTAGATCGCAGGCATCCACCGAATAACATTGCATAGTACGAAAGTCAAAGCCACCTTAACCAAATTTACCCCAAACTAACATAACCAAAGGTAACCTAACACAGCCTTACGTGCCACAACCTCTATTTCTCGCCTCCCCAGACCGGAGCAAGGTGCAGTATACCAATATAGAGCGAAGGAATTCACCGATA
>NW_017068034.1:0-249 GCF_001483705.2 Eufriesea mexicana | reverse complement strand
ATAACCAAACACAACTTACCCATACTTTTCCTAACCTAACAAAAACAAACCAAACCTAACATGCCCTAACCAAACATAGTTAACCTAGCTTAAACGAACCTAACATAACCCTTCCCAACCAATCCTAACCTAACCCAATCAAACCTAACCTAATCTCACCTTACATATCCCAACTTATTGTAAGCAAACCTAACCTAACATAACATAACATAACCAAACCTGACCTGGCCTGACCGGCCCTGGCATTAG
>NW_017068033.1:0-248 GCF_001483705.2 Eufriesea mexicana | reverse complement strand
GACGTGTTTCTGCGCAATACTGTGCTCTAGTATATTCTGCTTGGATCCGGGCGGCCGGCAATAGGGGTCTCGGCATGTTAGGTTTAGCCGTGTTACGTTTGGTTATGTTAGGTTGGGTTAAGTTTGGTTAGGATGCTATTGACTTTTGTGCCATACACTGCTATTCGGTGGATCCCTGCCCTCTTCTGTGATCTACTATATCCTGCTTGGCCGTGGGGAGGCCAGCGGTAGTGGTCTCGGCACATTAA
>NW_017068032.1:0-248 GCF_001483705.2 Eufriesea mexicana | reverse complement strand
CGTTTGGAAATTTTTCGTTTGTAACACGAAGGACGCGCCTATGGGAGTTTAGAAATTTTGCGTTCGTGACAGGGAGGGCGCCTATGGGCGTTTGGAAATTTTTCGTTTGTAACACGAAGGACGCTTATAGGCGCTCGACGTAGTTTGGCTTTCTGACATGGAGGGCGCTTGTTTTCACGAAAGTAGCGCACATCGTAATTCAATTCCTGCCGTATGGTATGCCGTAGTCAAGGGGTTAATCCTGATAC
>NW_017068031.1:0-248 GCF_001483705.2 Eufriesea mexicana | reverse complement strand
CACGTTCTCTCGAACAGACGGGCCCCCACCGGTCTGCCCGTGGTCACGCTCACCTATGTTACAGCGGGAGAGAGGGTCGGTCCCCACGGAGGTTGGTGCAGAGTCGCTCGGGAAGGCGAAGGGCCAACGCGTTAATCCATCCGCCTGTGCGCGCGGAGACAAGACGCGCCACGCTCGTGGCCTCAGCCGCCCTACGCGCGAGGAGCATGCGCAACTCTCGCCGGCTCCCTCCACGGCCTCCTTCTGTA
>NW_017068030.1:0-248 GCF_001483705.2 Eufriesea mexicana | reverse complement strand
AATGTCAATAAAATTGTATTTTCCAGGAAGATTCTATAGCGTTGGTATGGTAATGGCACGCCAAAAGTATTTTTCCTCCTTATTTAAGCTAGCAAGTTAACTCACCACAATATTAGTTGAAAATGTCAATAAAATTGAACTCTCTAGACAGATTCTACAGCATTGCAATGGCTATTGTACGCCAAGATGATCTTTCCTCCTTACTTACGCATGATGTTAGCTCACCACGATATTAGTCGAAAATGTCA
>NW_017068029.1:0-248 GCF_001483705.2 Eufriesea mexicana | reverse complement strand
GGATCAATGCTCGGATGGATGCTTGGATGCATGGATGGATGGATGTATGGATGGATGTATGTATTAATGTATGGACGTTCGTATGTATGGATGTATGAATGTATGGCCGTAGTTGCGTTATGCATGTATGGATGTATGTATGCATGAATGTATAGATGAACGAATGTACGGATGTATGGAGGCATGTATGTATGGATGTGCGGGTGGACGAATGGATCGGTGAATGGACGGAAGATTGGATGTATGTA
>NW_017068028.1:0-248 GCF_001483705.2 Eufriesea mexicana | reverse complement strand
CACTTACACAATTTATTTTTTTTGTATATGAAAAATCTTATTTTCGCGTAAAAATGTTTTTGTTATTCGTGAGTTGAATGTTGGTAATAGTATTTTGTTGTTTGCATCGACCAGAGCGAAGATCGTCCATTCATCCGGTCCAAAGCGACACGTCTGGCGTTCGTCCCCTTCGGCCGGTTGGAAGTGATACGACTGGGAACGTCCCTTTCGGTCGGTACGAAGGACCCGACTGAAGATCCTTCGTTAAC
>NW_017068027.1:0-248 GCF_001483705.2 Eufriesea mexicana | reverse complement strand
ATAGTTAGCTCACCACGATATCATTCGAAAATGTCAATATAATTGGATTTTCCAGCCGGATTCAATTGCATAGCGATGGCCGTAACACGCCAATAGAATATTTCCTCCTTATTAATGCAGGGAGCTTAGCACACCGCGATATTACTCGAAAATGTCAATAAAATTTAATTTTCCAGCAAGATTCGATAGCATTGCGACGCCTATAGCACGCCAATGGAATCTTCCCTCCTTATATATCCAAGGAGGTC
>NW_017068026.1:0-248 GCF_001483705.2 Eufriesea mexicana | reverse complement strand
ACCCACTAAATATTACTCACGTCACACAATATTACCCACAATCGTCGTAATTTATATCCCTCTGTAATTCTGAATTCTAAGTAACTTTAATCACAATCTAATACCAAAAAATTCCACATACCACTCTCTTCACAATACAATCCACTAAATATTACTCACGTCACATAATATTACCCACAATCGTTGTAATTTATATCCCTCTGTAATTCTGAATTCTAAGTAACTTTAATCACAATCTAATTCCAAAA
>NW_017068025.1:0-248 GCF_001483705.2 Eufriesea mexicana | reverse complement strand
GGAAGAACACGGTCGAAAATCCCGAACAGCGCGATAACGCTTGCCTGAATCGAGTGCGAAGAAATGCAAACGGTGCGATAGCTCTTGTTTAATTTTATTTCGAAAAATCCCAATCGTCGCGATAGCGTTTGTTGGTGCTATGTGACGTGCGTGCTTCAGCGAAGTTGAGGGCGCCTCTTCGACCCAAGAGCGCGATCGCGCTGCTTGGGACGCAAACAGTTAAGACGTATCTTATTTCCAACAAGGTT
>NW_017068024.1:0-248 GCF_001483705.2 Eufriesea mexicana | reverse complement strand
TATCCCGTGTCATCGGTTGTCCACGTCGTCGATTCTGATATGTCCGTTTGTTCGCGTTCTCGGGAATGTTCCTGTACCCCCGAATATTTTAATTAATTTGCTCGTTTATGACTTGTCTTCGCTGATTTAGCTTCTGGTTCGCGTCTACGTTCCCAATTTACTTAAACCAACTTCCACTTAACACGCGCAGCGATCCATCATCGTCCTCGGCACCCAGAGTGTCAAACAAAACCACAACCTGCCACCAT
>NW_017068023.1:0-248 GCF_001483705.2 Eufriesea mexicana | reverse complement strand
GTTCTGTTACGCTTGGTTAAGTTAGGAGGAGATAGCTTTGCCCTTTGCGCTGTACACTGTTATGCGGAGGGTTTCTGCTTTCTTCTGTGCTCTAATATGCCCAGTATTGCTGTGGGGATGTCAGAAATAGCGGCCGCCGTAACTCAGGTCGAGTTTGGTTACATTTATCTTGATTACGACAGCACGGGATAGGTTGGATAGCTTTGACCTTTCTGTCATACACTGTCATCATTTTACCTCTGCGTTCC
>NW_017068022.1:0-248 GCF_001483705.2 Eufriesea mexicana | reverse complement strand
AATTACTTCAATCCACTTTAAGAATCATTCTCGATAAAATCATTCATGAATTTCTAATCTCTCTCTCTCTCTCTCTAAAAAAGAAAAAGAAAAGAAAAATCCCATACTATTGCGTTATCCCCCTGATCCTCCCAATGTTACCAACTATGCATTTTAGTTGCCACTATAATGACCATCCTAATTACTTCAATCCATTTTAAGAACCATTATCGATAAAATCATTCGCTAATTTCCAATTCAATTTCTCG
>NW_017068021.1:0-248 GCF_001483705.2 Eufriesea mexicana | reverse complement strand
TATTGACATTTTCAACTAATATCGTGGTGAGCTTACTTTCTTGCATAAGTAATGAGGAATGATACTTTTGGCTTGCAGTTGCCATTGCAATGATATTGAATGTGGTTGGAAAATTCAATTTTACTGACATTTTCGACTAATATAGTAGTGAGCTACCTTTCTTGCATGAATAAGGAGGAAAGGTACTATTGGCGTGCTATAGCCACTGCAATGCTCTGGAATCTGTCTGGAAAATTCAATTTTACTTA
>NW_017068020.1:0-248 GCF_001483705.2 Eufriesea mexicana | reverse complement strand
TATTGACATTTTCGACTAATATCGTGGTGAGTTAACTTTCTTGCATAAATCAGGAGGAAGGATCCAATTGGCGTGCTACTGCTATTGCAATGCTATAGAATCTGGATGGAAAGTTCAATTTTATTTTCATTTTCGACTAATAGCGTGGTGAGCTATCTTCCTTGCATAAGTAGGGAGGAAGGATTAATTTGGCGTGCTATATCCATTGCAATGATAAGGAATGTGCCTGGCAGTTTCGATTTTATCGA
>NW_017068019.1:0-248 GCF_001483705.2 Eufriesea mexicana | reverse complement strand
AGAAGAATGGCAGATATTCGAACCTTACCAATGCTAACATAATCTAACCGAACCTAAACTAACTCAACCTAGGATATCTCGGCCCATATTTCTGGCCTCCACAGCGTGAAGCGGAGCATATTAGACGACAGTAGAGAGGAGAAATCCACCGAAAAGCAGTATGTGGCGCAAAAGCCATACTTATTCTATCCTGACGTAACCAAGCGAAATATAACGATACGAACCTCACTCGAATTGACGTTCCCGAA
>NW_017068018.1:0-248 GCF_001483705.2 Eufriesea mexicana | reverse complement strand
ACAGGTTATAGATTTTCAAGAGACCTATTCTCTGGCAAGTAGATGGCTGTAATTGCCATTGGTGGAAGGCGTTATGCGTCCTATTCTGGAAGCTATAACGAATTATATATTTTGAATAGAACTATTCTCTGGCAAGCAGATGACTGCACTTGCCATTGTACTGAAGGCGCTAGGCGATCAATTCCCCAAGCTATAACAGATTATAGATTTTGAATAGACCGATTCTCAGGCAAGTAGATGGCGGTAAT
>NW_017068017.1:0-248 GCF_001483705.2 Eufriesea mexicana | reverse complement strand
ATAATAGTCGAAAATGTCAATAATATTGAACTTTCCAGCAAGATTCTATAGCATTGCAAAGCCGATAGCACGCCAATGGAATCCTTCCTCCTTATTAATGCGAGAAAGATAACTGACCACAATATTAGCCTAAAATATCAATAAGATTGAATTTTCCAACCAGAATCTATAGCATAGCGTAGGCCATAGCAAGCCAATAGAATCATTCATCCTTCTTTATGCGAGAATGTCATCTCACCACGACATTA
>NW_017068016.1:0-248 GCF_001483705.2 Eufriesea mexicana | reverse complement strand
TGGTGTGCGGCGGTTAGGTTGTGTTACGTTACGATGTCGTGGGTTACGTTAGGATTGGTTTGGGCAGGTTATCCTTGACTTTTGTGCTACACACTCCTCGACGGTGGATTTCTACGTATCGCATTACTCCATCATACTCTGCTCGATCCTGGGGTGCCAGAAATGGTGGTCTCGTCACATTAGGCTGAGCTAGCCTACGTTTGGTTAGGTTACGTTTCTTTGTGTTAGGTTAGGATAGGATAGACTTT
>NW_017068015.1:0-248 GCF_001483705.2 Eufriesea mexicana | reverse complement strand
AGCTTTGACTTTTGTGCAATACACAGCTTTTCGGTGGATATCTGCGCTCTACTGTACTCTACTGATGGTGGTCTGGGCACCATTGTGTGTGATAGGATACGTTCAGTTATGCTATGTCGGCCCTGGTTAGGTTCGGACTGCTTCGACTTTTGCGCTACACACTGCGATTCTACGGGGTTCTGCATTCCACTCTCCTCGATTGAGTTCTGCTTGCCTCTGTGGAGGACAGCAACTCTGGTGGCGGCACG
>NW_017068014.1:0-248 GCF_001483705.2 Eufriesea mexicana | reverse complement strand
AGTAGAGCGCAGGCAGCCATCAAATTGCAGAGCATCGCGCAGAAGTTAGAGATATCGCAAACTTACCTAAACCAACCGTTACTAATCAAGCGTAGACTGACAGAGCCTAGCGTGCCGGGACCACTATTACTGGCTTCCCCAGTGGCGAGCAGAGTATAGTAGAGCAACGTAGAGCGTAGGAATATACCTTATAGCAGCCCACAGCTCAAAAGTCATTACTATATTCTTCACACCTAACCAATCGTAAC
>NW_017068013.1:0-248 GCF_001483705.2 Eufriesea mexicana | reverse complement strand
TAACCGAACGTAACCTGACGCAAACTGACGTGCCAAGAGCTCTATTGTAGACCTCCGCAGAGATAAGCAGTACATACTAGAGCAACGTAGCTGAAATCCGCCGAATAGCAGTGTAAAGCGTAAAAGTGAAAGCTCTACTATCCTAACCTAAGCAAACGTAACAGCACCAAACGTAGCCTGACTCTACTTAACATGCCGAGACTACAATTGCAGGCCTCCCCAGGGCCAAGAAGAGCATATCGGAGCAA
>NW_017068012.1:0-248 GCF_001483705.2 Eufriesea mexicana | reverse complement strand
TTTATAGTTTTATATTAATCTATTTGGAAATAATATTACTTATTATTATTTAATATCATTATTTTGTTATTACACAATAGATAATTTTAATTATTATATCATCTATTTATTCATTTATTATTTTTATTCTATATGTAAAATATAAAATTACTGGATTCTATATGTAATGCACTCTTTATTATTTGTTTATAGTTTTATATTAATCTATTTGGAAATAATATTACTTATTATTATTTAATATCATTATT
>NW_017068011.1:0-248 GCF_001483705.2 Eufriesea mexicana | reverse complement strand
TTTATGTCTGGATGTATGGATGTATGGATGTATGGAAGGATGGCTGTATGGATGGGTGGTGCATGGTTGGTTTGAGGTATAGATGGATGGTTGTACGTACGAATGGATGTATGGATGTATATATATATGGATGTATGTATGTATGGAATTATCGATGGATGGCTGTACGGATGGTAATATTTATGGATGTATGGATGTGAGGACGTATGGATGTGTGTATAGATGGATACGTGGATGGATGTATGTAT
>NW_017068010.1:0-248 GCF_001483705.2 Eufriesea mexicana | reverse complement strand
AGCTATGGCAGCTTATGTGTTTTGAATAGACTTATTCTCTGGCAAGTAGATGGCTATACCTGCATTTGGTTGAAGGCGTTAGGCGACCTCTTCACCAAGCAATAACAGATTATAGATTTCGAATAGTCTTATTCTCTGGCAAGTAGATGGCTGCACTTGCCATTGGTTTGCAGGCGATAGGCGATCTAATCACCAAGCTGTGGCAGCTTATAGGTTTTCAATAGACTTATTCTCTGGCAAGTAGATGG
>NW_017068009.1:0-248 GCF_001483705.2 Eufriesea mexicana | reverse complement strand
GACCACTATTGCTGCCCTCCGCAGAGCCAAGCAGAATACAGCAGAGCACAGCAGATCACAGAAATCCTCCGAATAACAGCCTATTGCGCGAAAGTCAAAGCTATCCTATCAAAACTTAGCCTACCATAGCCTAATCGAACGTAACCCAGCACAGCCTAACGTGCCACGACCGCCATGGCTCGAAACCGCAGAGTCGATATCAGTACAGCAGAGCAATGTAGAGGGCAGAAATCCATCGCATAGCAATG
>NW_017068008.1:0-248 GCF_001483705.2 Eufriesea mexicana | reverse complement strand
ATACAACAATACATACATCTATACATACAACCATACAATCATCCATGCATACATCCATACATACATCCATCCACCAATGCATCAATCCATCATTACATCCATACATACATAGATACATACACCCATCCATACATACATCCATACATATATAAATCCATACATCCATACATCCGTACATCCATACGTTCGCACGTCCATAGATCCATACATATATACATCCATACATCCATACATCCGTACATCCATAC
>NW_017068007.1:0-248 GCF_001483705.2 Eufriesea mexicana | reverse complement strand
ATATCCCTGCCACGGCTATAGCGCGCCAATAGTATCTTTCCTCCTTATTTATGCATGAAAGGTGGCTCACCACGATTCTAGTCGAAAATGTCAATAAAATTGCACTATCCTTCTAGGTTCACCAGCTTTGCAATGCCTATAGCACGCCCACAGAATATTTCCTCCTTATTTATGCACGGAATTCAGCTCACAACGATATTAGTCGAAAATGTCAATAAAATTGAATTTTCCAGCCGTATTCTATAGCT
>NW_017068006.1:0-248 GCF_001483705.2 Eufriesea mexicana | reverse complement strand
CATATTCTGGTTGACAGTTCCACTATTTTTGACAACATGAGGATGCAAAGATCATAGAATCTATAGTGCTAGGAATTCTTGGAATTTGACATCAAGTTTCTGGAATCTCCTTTTTAATATTTACCGTGTAACATGGAGAAAAGACTCAAGTACTCGTGAATCAGAATCTCCAAGTGTTCCTGTATTGTCATATATACGAAATTACCGGTGATTTCTTACTTCATTTGACATTATATTCTCCTAATGCA